>NW_007234010.1:133071-218242 GCF_000164805.1 Carlito syrichta | reverse complement strand
TCACCTCAGCCTCCCAAAGGCGCGGGATTACAGGCTGAGCCACCGAGCCTGGCTTTACTTCAGTTTTTACAATGTTTTAGGTGTTCATTTTTAGCCTTTAGATTCTCTCCCTGCTATCTATAATAAGCCTAGACTGATGGTCTCAGCCTTCCAAAGCCTACACAGATTATCAGTGCCATTGTATTATGGTCTTTGCCACCCCAAGTGGTTTCAGTCCTCATGGTTTTGTATGAAATAGTGGGTTAATGATCATAAAAGTAATTTGCAGAAGTATATTAAGAAATTTTAAAGCACTTGTCAAATATAATAACGTTTTGGGATAATGATGCCAATTATCAATATTTCCCACAGATTTATTCTTTGTCAACTATTTGTGGGTAAGTGTCCTCATCATCTCCTCTCTGTATTTCTGACTTCCCTTTTGGACTTCCCTTTTGGTTACCCATTTTCCAGACAATCAGAATTCTGGTGAGGAGTTCTTCATTGCCTGGGAAGACTGACAGCATCATCAGAAACAGACCCGAGCAGCACAGGCATCTTAAGGCTTTGGTCACGACTCTAATATCACCATTCAGAGCAACCCGAGTAAATGCAGTTGCTTCACAAAGATATGAGCAGGTTGTCCTCTGGGTCACACCCACTGGGCTTATTTACCAGATCGGCAATCCAAACAGTGAGTCTGCCAGACACAGGTGGCAGACACATATCTTGGGCTGTGGTTGAAGCCCTGGGTAGGCTTGTTCATCAAAGTTTCTCTAGGTTCATCTAACAACAGGGGTGTGTTGAATAAAATCCCAGAACCAAGTGTTTGCTCTGCCTCCTTGAAAGGCAAGTGGTAAAACAGGAATGGCATCCAACTGAGATAAAAGCTAAACTAACAAATGACAGCATTTCCAAAACAATTACTGGATTTGAGTATTCTGGAATGAAATAGAAGAGGAAGGAGTGTCAGTGAAAGGCACAGGATGAGCCTGACCTTTTGGTCAACAGAAGGCAGGGGGCTGACAGAAGGCCTTGGTGTAAGATGTGGGTCTTTCTGGCAGATTTTTTCCCAAAAGTCACTCTGCCTGTTTCATTCTTCCCTTCCTGTCTGCCTTGTACTTTCTATCTTCTTCACACAGTGCATGCTGAAAAAACACATTAGACTGTCATTCTATGTTGAAAAATTTCACTGTTTTCCTAAGAAAACAGTTTATTGGAGAAAAACAAAGAGTTGATTAGGAGGAAATTGCCCATCATTTAAACATGGATAAGGAGTGGTGAGAAATGGTAATCCAGTGTGATGATGGGAAGCTTGGGTAGTGGAGACAAATTCACTCCCAGGTTTTTTATGTCCTGGTCAAATTACTGTGATGAGACACACAGAGGAGATCTCTGAATCAGAGTACTGAATCAGCAAGATGGGCCACTGGAGTGCACAGAAGTGCATACTTTCCTGACACCTTCTCTGTGCTAGGCATTGTGTGAGGCTAGAAGGAGCTAAAGGGCAAGCAAGACACCATTGTGCCCCCAGAGGCACCCCAGCCAGCAGAGGCCACGGAAAAGCACGACCCAGTAATTGAAGAGTTTCAGAAAGATTAGGTGACTGTCTTCATTAAAATTCTTTTGTTTTCAAGGATGAACTTGACCCAGCCCTCACATGGGGTGAGTTTTATTGGTATGGAAAAACCAAGTACGGTCAAGGGCAGTAAAACAGTGGAGTCTCTGGAAATACCATGTCCTGTTTTCCTCTTTGTCTGTTGGTTATCCTTGACTTCTCTAGCAAAGCACTCAGCTTTAGGCACAATATTTTTGTTACTTCTTGATTCCAAGCATAAAGGTCTTGGGTGGAGTCTTACTGATCCATCTTCCTGGGTGCTCCACCTCTGATGATCACTGAAGTGAAGGAGCAGATAGTTGCTCATAAGAGCATAGACATTCCAGTGAGAACGTTACAGCTACTCTAGTCAACTTGATTGATTTCCACAAGCTCTGCCTCCTATAGTCACTTTAACCCGTCTGACAGTTTTTCAGCTTAAATCTTGTATCCAGATTGCCTTCTCTGCCCACCTCTTTTGAAATGATGAAAAATTTAGGTGGCTCATGTGGTTTGAAACAGCTTCACGAACACTGGCCTTAGGCTCATGATACCTGTCTACCCCAGACTTCCAGATGCCAGGCCTCCTTGTCTAGACAGTGAGATGGTGAGGTCTGTCAAATGACCACATGCAGTTTCCAGAAGGCTGTTAGAAATGTGGGTCTGGAGCTCAAAGGAGCATTAAGATTGAAGGCATTTATTTGGGAGAGTCATCTGTCTGGAGATAACCACTAAGGTTATGGAAGTGAATGTGATTACCAAAAAGAAAACAGTGTGTGAAAAAAGAAGAGGGCCAAAGAGAATGTGAAGTGCCCTTTGTATAAGGATAGATAGAGGAGAAGAAGCTTTCAAAATAAGAGAAAGACAAAAGAGGAAGAGAAGGAGACAATTTGATGGACTTTGATGACCAGCTTGTTCTATGTTGCAGGCAACTCTTAGTTATATAGTTGTCAGAGGTGCCAAACTTAAAGGTTCATGATTCCCACCTATGTTCCTATTTCTTGTCCTCTATTTTGCTTTTTGATATCATTTCTTTGGGGCTAAGAATAAAAGCTAAACTAACAAATGACAGCATTTCCAAAACAATTACTGGATTTAAGAAAGCAGATGGATCAATTTCAATTTGCTTCTAAACACTAGGCATGATTTTAAAAAAAACCTAACTAGGTGAGGAAAATGGCTAAGGTACAAAATAAAGATTTTTATTTTCTTATTTTTGGATTTTTATTCATCCCTCCAATAATGCATTAAAATTCAACACCATCCCATAGTTGCTTAGTATTCTAAGAAAAAAAAATGAGTGGCTTCCTAGTTTAGAAAGCCAAAGTATGTTTATTGCCTACAATGTCTTTTCATCATGGAATGCGACCCTCTTTTTTTTGAGTCAGGATCTCACTCTGCTGCCTAGGCTGGAAGTGCAGTAGCATGATCATGACTCATGTAGCCTTGACCTCCAGGGCTTAGGCGATCCTTCTGCCTCAGCCTCCAGAGTAGCTGGGACTACTGGCATGACCCACCCAACAGGCCTATGTTTTTTATTTTTGTGGAGATGAGATCTCACTATGTTGTCTGAGTTGGTCTCAAACTCCTAGGCTCCAGCCATTCTCCTGCCTCAGTCTCTCAAAGTGCTGGGATTACAGGTGTGAGCTGTGCCAACCTTAGAATACGCCTTTTATGATACCCTGTTGTCCTTATTTACACACTTCACATTTACCATAGCAGGAAGTGGTTTTTCCTAATGGGAAAAAATGTATGTCTGTGTTTGCAATAACATTCATTACCTCACTGCTTTGGCCAATTTCCATGCCTCTGTGTATATGTCTAAGTTGGCCTTGCCTAGCAACTGTTACCATCAGTTACCATAGTTGATGGGGGTCATAAATGATTGAAATAAATTTTTCTCTCATCAGTGATATAAAATCTTCCTCAAGGTTTTGGAAATCAAATCCTGTGGACAGATTATAGATTATGGTTCTTTGTCAGGCATGTCCCATGATTTATTTTTAATAAACAGCTCATACCAATTTTCTGCAAATATCATTCATCATTAGCTTCTGAAATTGCAATAAAGGAAATGTTCCTGTGCTCTTTAAAGATTCCTTTCTTTTTATACTATGGACAGTAAGCCAACTGAATAAAATCAGAAATCTCCTTCAAAGAAACAATAACAATTACAATGGGTGGACATAGTAGCCATAGTAGTGGCACAGTACAACTGGCACAACCCTGAAGTGTTAATACCAGGGTAACAACTCGTTGCACACTGCAAATATTTAGTGATGAGGGACTGTTATAACTCCCATTATGCGTGCCCCATACTTATGTTGACACCCTCTGCCAGTTTCCTACATATTCTCATTCCAACTTAAACCACATTTAATATACTGTTTCTTTTCTTGGGCAGTCTCCTCCCGATTCACAGAAAGGATGCCTTAACTATGGGGCTTGAGCTGACCAGAGGGCTCTGGATGTGGTCTGGCTAGAGCAGAAGACAGCAATAGGACCCATACTTTCTGTGATCTGAATGTTACATTTGTTTTCTGAACCAATTTTTGATAGCAATTGCCTCAACAATAAATGACTCCTTGTTTAGTAAAACAGATTTCATAGAATGGTTTCTGTAAACTGTCTAAACTGCATTGAGAAAAATCTTAAAGTGAGAGAACAGGCGTTTCTGGGGCTTGGATAAATTTGAAAAAACGTTTTTCTGTCTGAGAATTTGTGGTGAGAGAGAAGGGGTACGAATGAGATAGGTGACTCTTCTCGAGGATTAGAGGAAGGCCAAAAATGGGTTAAGAATAGAAAGAACTATAGTAGAGGAATTTGGATGCAGGATGAGACCATGTATGTGGGCAGAGATGACTGGAGCAAACTCAAGACCACAACTAGACAGAGTCTCTCAAAACACAACCTTTTCACAATGTCTGGTGAGTGTGTTGAGAGTAGATGCGTGGCCAATTAAGGCAGACAAGATATATTTAATTAAATGATCCTCGTTGTATTTGTCAGAGTTCTCCAGAGAAACAGAATCAATAGGAGATAGATAGATGATAGACAGATGGACACAGAGATATAGAAATATAGACATACAGAGATATGTGAGAGAAGATTTATTATGGGAATTGCCTCACATGATTATGGAGGCTGAGAAGTCCCATGATCTGTCATCAGCAAGCTGGAGACCCAGGAAAGCTGCTAATGTAATTCAGTCCAAATCCAGAGGCCTGAGAACTGGGAGCATGGGTGTATGAGGGCAAGAGAAGACAAAGATCTCAGCTTAAACAAAGAGTAAATTTGACCTTCCTCTGCTTTTTTGTTCTATCCAGCCCTTCAAAGTGTTGGAAGGTCCCACCCACATTGGTGAGAGTGAATCTTCTCTATTCATTCCATTGATTTACATGCTAATCACTTCTGGAAACACCCTCATAATTATACCTAGAAATAATATTTTACAGCTGCCTGGACATCTTTTATACCAGTCAAGTTGACAGATAAAATTAGGCATCACACTGACAAGATCAGATGAGACATTTATAGACCTCACCTTCATTGACAGTTTCCAAACACATCATGATTTTAATGCTTTCCAAATGAAACATTGATTTTAAGTGGGGTAGTCATTAGTGCTATCCACAAGTTGGTTTTGAACTTTCATTTTCTAGGCATCGCACTTCACCTTCCCCTTAGAAGCTAGACTTAGTTATGTGATTAGAGTCAATGTGCAATTTGCCACATTCTCTTTCCACTGTGGAAATAACAGTAAAAATGTGTCAAGATGAAGCCCCTAACAACTTGAGCCTCTGAGGGTTTGTAGTAGGCCATACTCTTCTTCTGACTTGCTTTGGAAAAGTAGTATGATTGAGAACTAGGTTTCCAAACTGGACTATTCTGAGAGTGAAAGGGAAAATAGGCACAGTTTGAAAATATGTGGTCATCCTAATGAGATCTAAACTTGTTATGTGAAGCCACTGAGACTTGGGGGCTGATTGATATATCAATGCATGTGTAAAAATGCACAATAGCTCATGTATAGAAGGGCAACAAATAAACCATGTAGTCCTCATTATAACTACATGAGGTTAAGAATATGGATTCCAACATCTAGGCCTAAGGTGAGGTCAGCTATACTGATGGTGACAAGTAAGTAACCTGCTGAGATCCAGAGCTTTTGGCTTCCAAGTGAAGGGTCTTCAGATCTTGCCTAGGAAATGTTACAGAGAAGCTACATTCAGGTTGAAAGCAGATGACATCAGCAAAGTTTTAATGTAGCCCAGATAGACTAGCCTCAATCTTGTCTGTATAACCCTATCTGCTTATAACTGGGAGCATGGCACCCAGTTTCCCTCACAGAACACCTTGAGCCCAGTTCACTGGAGAATGTTTGATTTGACCAGCAGAGTATTGTAGAGAAACCACAATTTGCGTGCCTTAAGATTAAGCAGACACTCAAATGTTTGCCACTGCCCTCCGTTCCTTCCTGTTGTTAGATACTTCACTTTTCCACTTCTCTATTTCAGTTACGTTACCTGACTGACATCTGAAAATATTTGCATTTGGATCTCTACAGAGAAGCATTGTGCATGAGAAGGAAAGTATAGCAGCCTGCATGGACTAAAACAGGACTTTTATTCTCTGTGTTCTTTCTAGAAACCTATAACTCCAGGGTAATAATGAGAAAAACATCAACACACTTAGATTGGGAGACATTCTACGGATACCTGGCCAGTACTCCTTAAGACTGGCAAGGTCCAAAAAACAAGGGAAGACTGAGAAACTGGCAGAAGCTGGAAGAAAATGTAGAGACACGATGCAATGTAGCACTCTAGATTAGGTACTGGAATTAAGAAGTCATTGGTGGTCAGTGGGAGAAAGTAGATGAGGGGTACCCAGGAACCATGTTTCTTATTTGTAACTTTTCAGCAAATCTAAAATTATTCCAGAATAAAAATGTTATTTAACAATCCTGCCTCATATAATGACAAAAAGGGAATGAGTTCAGTCAGAGCCCATTTCTTCCCTTCTTTGCCACTTCCAGACACTTGAGATACAGAAACTCCTTGCTTAAATTTCTACAAACCTGCACAGGGTTCTTCTGTGTTTCTGTCTTCCAAAAGGTGAACTGAGTCACCACTCTGAGTTCATTGATGCCCTGGTGGTGGTCAAGGGAAGGCAGTTGACAAGCTTGTGTGGACAGGGTTGGCCAGGTAAGCTAGTGTGCCTACATGCAGACGGCTCCTTATGGAGCGTGGATCCAGGGGATGGGAAAAGAAGTGGGGTGGGCTGTTATCATGGATAGCTGTCTCATGCCCTCATGTTCTTGGAAGGAATTCCAGAAGTCTGAGGAGCCTGTAGTTGAGCCTGGCCTCCCAGATCTTTACAAAGGCATATGCGTGAAAGCAAGAGGACAAAGCATGTTAATTTATCTGTCTCTTGGCCCGATGTAGAACTTTTATGTATTTAGACATATGGTGTGTGGGTCTCCATTGGTATCTGAGTGGGAAGGCATGTAGGCCAGTTGCTATGACGCCCTCCCTGCACCTGCTAGAGGAGGTGCTCAAGGCCGTTGCTGTCAGCTTGCTTGACAGGCGAAGGTGCTCTCAGCAGAGGCTGCAGAAGCCCAACCCAAAAAGCAGAAGATGAGCTGAACACAGCAGGCTCAGGACATCTCTCATCCTTCTCCCCTCACACCATGTTCCAGGGCAGGAAATGCCATTTCAGTGGGGATAAAGGATACTGTGGCTTTCTGTACAAAAAGTCCATATGTCAGAATATATAGGGTTGGCTTTAAACACAAGGTGAAAGACAAAAAAGGATCAGAGTTGGAGTCCATATGGGGCAAATGACCAGGGCCAATGCTGAAATGGTAGCAAAGAGCAGGCTCATCTTTGTTCTCCTGGAAATGCAGGAGTGTGTGTATGTGTGCGGAAGATGTGGGAACCAATCCATTCGGAGGTCAGAATGACCCTGTAAGCCAGGGTATTCAACCCCATGCTTTCAGAATAAGGCATCAGGCCCCACCCAGGGAAAAGCATCCGGGGTTGCTGTCTGGCCTCACCTCTGCCTGCCTACTCTAAACCCAGAACATGCTGGAGCTCTCTGTAGATGGTTCAATCAATTCCTGACATATCCATCAATAGAATATTGTGCAGCTGTTAAAAATGAGCCTACTCCTGATTTAAGACCTTTATGGTATAGTAAATGAAGAAAGAAGATTCATATATGTCATTTAAATACAACATATAAAGATACATAAAGCTTATATTTATAAACAATAAATACATATATAAATATAATAAAATTTAAAATAAGTGTAAACAAATGCAATACATATTTTATAAAAAGGAAGACAGACAGCTTGCCTAACAAACACGCCACTCAGGCGGGCAAGGCCTTTCCAGCTTCTTTCTGCACACTGCCGTTAGGCTGAGCAGGGTTCCTGAACTTCCCGTGGTGAAGGCTTTTGTTCTCCAGGGTGGGTAGAACCTCCACTTCATCGTCTTTTTCACGAATCCATTTCTTTGGCTGTTCACTGAGCTCAGAGACAGGGAGAAATGGAGACATTCAGAAATGACATCTATTTTCTCTAGCACAGTAGTTCTCACCTAGCTCCCAGAGATTCTGGCAATTGGTTTAACTAGGGTGTAGTCTGGGCATCAGAAGTTTTAAAGCTCCCTATGTGATTCCAGTGAGAAGCCAAGATCAGCATTCGCTGATCTAACCCCTTCACACCTGGGAAGAGGTTTTCAGTTTTAGGCCAACCTGTCCCAAACTCATGCCACTGAGACTTCTTCATTCAGGACAGAGACACCCTTGGGCATGGTTTCAGCTGGGTTGGGCAAATGTGTGCTGCAACTGTAGATTCAATAATGGTGAACGTGGCCTTAATGCAATTCAACAGGCCCGTGATATTACTTCCCTTTCATTGCCTGCTATTGATACCATTTAAGGCATAGATAAAAATCAATATCACAATAGCTTAATCTGAGGACTGGAACTTTAATACCTAAATAATTTCACTATTTAAAAACACAACCCCAGGCAATAATTTGTATCAAGACTAAAAAAAAGTTTAAGAAAGATTTTAAGGTTAGTCTTTTCATTTGAACAGAGGTCTCTTACATATAAATCTGAAGGTGATGGTTTTTCTTTTTCGATAAACTCGCCCATGCCAGGTCTTTGTGCCACAAATCTTTGTTTTTCCTTCTCTTCTTTCCCTAATAAATTTTGTTTAAAATAAATAAACAAATAAAAATACATAAACCCGAAGGTATCCAGCTCCTTTATTTTTAGGAAGGGTGTAAGGAATCCTGAAATACAGACTCCCTGGAATCTTCATCACTGATCACCTGCTCTCAGGCAAAGCAAGCTAAGCCCAGGAGGAGCTCAGAACCTCTGAAACTCCTGATGCAGACAGCCTGGTGGCACAGACTGACTCGCAAGTCCATGTCCCCTGTTCCCACTGGACTGTTCCATTTTTCTTTGTTGAAATACATTTAGAAGCAACCCAGAGGAGAATTTGAAAAAGAAAATGAAAAGTCACTGATAACTGCCTCTGCCTCTGCAGAGGGAATAAAGAGAGTTGATCTGAGGGATCAAAAAACGGGGAACAGTGACAAGGAAGAGATTGGGGTCATTGCAGTCATACCAGAAGACCATCTGATGAGTGATTTTTCAATTTATTTATTTATTTAATTTAAAAATTTTAATTTAAAGATGGGTGCAATTCAGAGTTAGTTAGGCATACAATGTTCATTTTGCAGGTACCTTTGTTGATGAGGTATATCACTCCTTCCCTTGGCAGTTTCCCACTACTGCCAATCCTGCTTCCCATCCCTGGCAGTTTCCCAGTCCTGCCAATACCTTTCTTATAGTATTATGATAATTGTTCAAGGTCTGCTTGTGAGTGAGAACATGTGATACTCAATTCTTTGTTTCTGTGGTAGATCACTCAGTATCATAGACTCTGAGTTCATCCAGGTTGCTGTGAAGTTTGTGATTTTGTCCTTCTTTGTCCATAGTGTATAGGTACTATATTTAAAAAAATCCAGTCCTCTTTTGATGGGCAGCATGGTTGGTTCCATGTTCTTGCTATTGTGAACAATGCTGCAATAAACATACATGTGCAGGTATCTTTTTTCATAGAGTGACTTGAATCATCACTGTTTTCTACAGAGGCTGCGCTAATTTACACTCCCACCAACAGTGTAGAAGGGTTCCCTTTTCCTTGCATCCACTCTAGCATCTGTTGTTTTGAGTTATTAATGATGGCCATCCTGACTGGAGTTAGGTGGTATCTCAGTGTAGTTTTAATTTGCATTTCTTTGATGACTAGTGAGATTGAGTATTTTTTTCATGTATCTGTTGGCTGCTCATATGTCTTCTTTTGAGAACTTTCTATTCATATTTTTGCCCACTTTGTAATGGGGCTGCTTTTTTTTTCTTTCTTTTTGGCATGTTTGAGTTCCTTGTAGATCCTAGATATTAGGCCTTTGTCAGATATATAGTTGGCAAATATTTTTCCCCAGTCTGTGAGCTGCCACCCTGCTCTCTTGATGGTTTTCTTGGCTTTGCAGAAGCTTGTCAGTTTGATAAGGTCCCACTTGTCTATGTTATCTCTTATGGCATGGGCACTTGGGGTTTTGATCAGGGATTGGTTGCCAGTTCCATTTTCCATAAGGATGTCTCCTGTATTTTCTAAGGTTCTTTTAGTTTTGAAGTTTTATGTTTAGGTCTTTGATCTATTTTGAGTTGATTTTTGTGTATGGTGATAGGTAGGGGTCTTGTTTTAATCTTCTGCATGTAATCAGCCCATTTTATCAGCGCCATTTAGGGTTCTCCTCTCCCCAGTGGTTGTTGGTAGAGACTTTGGCAAAGATGAGTTGGTTGAGAAATTGAGGTTTTGCTTCCGGAATCTATTCTATTCCACTGGTCTATATCCCTGTTTTTGTACCAATATTGGGCTATTTGATTATTATAGCTTTATAATAAAGCTTAAAGTCTGGGGGTGTGATACCTTCTGCTTTGTGTTTTCTTTCTTTCTTTTTTGCTAAGGACAGTTTTGGCTATTAGTGGTCATTTATGTTTCCACATGAAATCCTGTATTATCGTTTCCAGGTCTGAGAAGAATGCTGCTGGTAAGTTAATGGGTATTGCGTTAAATGTGTAGATCGTCTTGGGTAGGATGGACATCTTAACAATGTTGATTCTTCCAATCCATGAGCATGGAATATTTTTCCATTTGTCTGTGTCATCTTTGATTTCTTTGAGCAGTGTTTTGTAGTTTTTATTGTAAAAACTGTCTCCAGGTAGGAAGATGCCAAGGTATTTGTGTGTGTATGTGTGTATGTGTGTGTGTGTGTGTGTGTGTGTGTGTGTGTGTGTGTCTGTGTGTGTGTGTCTGTGTGTGTGAATGGGATTGTGCTTTTTATTTGGGTTTCTGTTTGTTTATTGTTGGTATATAGGAATGCAACTGTCTTTTGCACATTGATTTTATACCCTGAGACTTTGCCAAAGTCCTTTATCAGTGCAAGGTGGTTTTAGACAGATTCTCTTTTTTCAACGTACAGTATCATGTCATCTACAAAGACTTCTTCTTTCCCTACTTGGAGACTGCTGATTTCCTTCTCTTGTCTGACTGCTCTAGCTAGGGTTTCCAGTCTATGTTGAAAAGGAGGGGTGAGAGTGGGCATCCTTGTCTTGTTCTGGTTTTCAGGGAAAATTGTTCCAATTTCTGTCTGTTTAGCAGTATGTTAGCTATGAATTTCTCGTATGGCTCTTACTATTTTGAGATATGTTCCATCTATGCCTAAATGTTTGAAGGATTTCATCAAGAAGGAGTGCTAGATTTTATCAAAAGCTTTTTCCTCATCTAATGATATAATCATGTTTTTTGTTATTGCATCTGTTGATGTATTTAATTAAATTTATGATCTTGTGGAAGTTCAACAAGTTCTACTTCCCAGGGATGAAGCCTACTTGGTTATGGTGAATGATTTTTGAGATGTGTTGTTAGATCTGGTTTGCTAGAATCTTGTTAAGAATTTTTGCAAGTATGTTCATCAAGGATACTAGCCTGTAATTCTCTTTCTTTATTGGATCTTTACCTGGTTTGGGTATCAATGTGATGTTAGTGTCAAAAAATGATTTGGGAGGGTTCCATCTTTCTTGATTGCTTGGAATAGTTTCAATAGGATTGGTATCAGCTCCTCCTTGTATGTTTTGCAGAATTCTGCTGGAAAGTCATCTGGTCCAGGGTGGTTTTTTGTTTTTTGTAGATAGTTTTCTTATGGCATGATTGATTTTCTGGGTTGTTATTGGTCTATTTAGGATCTCAATTTCTTCTTGTTTCAACCTGGGGAGTTTGCGTGATGTCAGAAAGTCCTTCATTTCATTTAGGTTTTCAAATTTTTTCCACACAGGTGTATATAATAATCTCTGATAATCTTTTGTATTTCTTCGAGGTCCATTGTGACTTGATCTTTTGCATTTCTGATTGTGTTTATTTGGGATTTTTCTCTCTTTTTCTTGTTCAGTCTAGCTAGGGGTACATCAGTCTTGTTTATCCTTTCAAACAACCAACTTTTGGTTATATTGATTTTTTTTTTTTTTGTATTATGGTTTTGTCTTCTATGTCCCAAATTTGGGCTTTTATTTTGGTGATCTGGATTCTTTTTTTTTGAGTTGGAGTCTCACTCTATCGCCCAGACTGGAGTGCAGTGGCCGCTCCCAGCCACCGCAGCCTCGACCTGCTGGGTTCCGGTGATCCTTCTGCCTCAGCCTTCCAAATAGCTGTAATTACAGGCATGCGCTACCATGCCCGGCTGATGTTTTGATTTATTGTAGAGATGAGGTCTTGCTGCCCAGGTGGGTCTTGAACCCGCGGGCTCAGGCAATTCACTCACCTCAGCCTCCCAAAGGCGTGGGATTACAGGCTGAGCCACCGAGCCCAGCTGATCTGGATTTTTCTGCTGAAGTTAGGGTTCTTGTGGTCTTGTTTTTCCAGCTTCCTTAGGTGATTTGTTAGACTGTTAACTTGTGATCTTTCCATTTTCTTCATGTATGTTCATAGAGATATGAATTCGTTTCTTAGTACTGCTTTCATGGTATCCCAGAGATTTTGGTAAGATGTTTCTTCATTTTCATTTATTTCCAGGAATCTTTTAATTTCTGTTTTGATTTCCATGTTAACCTAGGAGTTGTTTAGCATCATGCTGTTTAGTGTCTATGTCTTTGTTGGTTTGGGGGGACCTTTGTTGGTGTTGGTATTTATTTTTATTCCACTGTGGTCTGAGAAGGTGCATGACAGTATTTCAGTCTTATGGAATTTGCTTATGCTTGATTTATGTCTGAGGATATGGTCAATCTTAGAGTACTTTCCACGTAGTGATGAGTAGAATGTATATTCTGTGGCTGTTGGGTGGAGTGTTCTGTAGGTTATTAATTAACTTCATGTTTGGTCAAACATCATGTTGAGATTTCAGATCTCCTTCTTTTTTGTCTCGATCCTCTGTCTAAAGTTGTTAGTGGGGTATTTAATTCCCCAGGTATGATAGTGTTAGAGTCAATATCTTTTTTTAGTTTACCTAGAAGCTGCTTTATGAAAGTGGTGCTCATATTTTGGGTGCATATATGTTTAGGATGGATATTTCTTGTTGATGGATTGAACCTTTTATCATTATGTAGTGTCCTTCTGTATCTTTTTAGATTTTTGATAGCTTAAAGGGTGTTTTGTTCATTATTATGATCATGACTCCTGCTTTCCTTTGTGTTCCGTTCACCTGAAAATTTGTTTTCCTCCTCTTACTTTGAGTCTGTGAGTGTTCTTTCTGGTGAGATGAGTCTCTTGGAGACAATACATTGTTGTATCATCATATTTTATCTAATTTACCATTCTATGTCTTTTCAGTGGTGTATTTAGTCCATTACATTCTGGTTAATCATTGACATATGAGAGTTTATCCCTGTCATGAGGTTTTTATAGAGTTTGTTGCTGTTGCAGAAGTTTATTTGTTTGTTGTCTTTCTTTTGATTTTGGGGTTGATTTATGTGCATTTTTAATATCTTTCCTGGATTCTTCTTCTTTTTTATCATTCTTTGTTCCCCTTTTTTCTGTGTTTAATACTTTCTTGAGTATATTTCTTTTAGAGCTGGTTTGGAGGTGGTATAAACTTTTTGGGATTGAATGTCTGGGAAGGATTTTAATTCTCCGTCACTGATGAAACTTAACTTAGCTGGGTAAGTAATTCTAGTTTGAAGTTGTTTATCTTTGAGAACTTCGAAGATTGGACTGCAATCTCTTCTAGACTGAAGTGTTTCTGTCAATAAATTTGCTGCTAATCTAATTGGTCTTACCTGGTAGATAGTCTGACCTTTCTCTCTTGCTGCCTTAGGATTTTTTTTCTTTTATATTTACTTTGTGTAAGCAAATTACTATGTTTCTAGGAGTTGGTCTTCTCATTTGTTGTCTTGCAGTGGTTCTCTGAATCTCTTGTGTTTGAATAGTAGTATCTCTGATGAAATGAGGGAAGTTTTCTTGGATAATTTCATGGAATGTTTGTTCCAGTTTGGTCTCTGTCTCTCTATCTGCCTCAGGGATTCCAATTAATCTTAGATTGGCCTCTTGATATAATCGCTCATCTTTTGGAGGTTTTGTTCTGTCTTTTTATGTTTCTTTTCTATGTTTTTAAAATTTTTGGTTAGTTCCATATTTTGGTCCTCAAATTATGTGATTCTTTCTTCTGCTTGGTTAATTCTGCTTTCCATGCTTATCAGTTTGTTATTTATTTCATTGTTGTTATCCCAGTTATCAACTCCTTCATTCCTTCTTCTTGTCTCTCCTCATTTCAGTATATTTTCTCTATTAACATCTTGATATCTGGGTTTGTGGTTTGAGACCAGTCATTTTGGGGACTCCTCATTGTTTGAATTCCAAAGTCTGTATTCTCAGTGATTACCTCCCAGGAATCTGGGTGAGACTGATAGTCTTTGTTTTTTCTTCATTTGTGTATGTTTTTCTCACCTCCCCCCCACCCTTTTAAAAAATGTTTTCTTTAATTCTGTTGTTCAGTGATGGGGGATAGCTTTTACTTCTGTTTGCTCAGTCTTCTATTCTTCCTTATGTATCCTCTGGCTTTGTTGAATTCTGAAGCTGGACTGGAAGTGTGGGCCTGTGCTTTTTGCAGTTTTGAGATTTAATTAAGGGGGGGAGCTGTTATTCAGAGGCTATCTGCAGATCCCAGTATCTGCTGACAGGTGAGTGGGTTACCTGGAACCCACTTCCCACTGCCTTACAATCTGTCCATGCAGTAGGGGTGTATGTTTGCCCCCTGAAAGCAAAATAAAATAAGAAAAAGGAAAAGAGTGAAAAAAGGAAAGAGGAAGACAAAATGAAGGTGGAGAGAGAGAAGAAGAGGGAAAATAGGCCTACCAACTTAACAGAGAAACAAAGACAGAAAAAAATACAGACAATCATGCAAACAAACCAAATCCCCCTATTGATGTACTCTTCCCCCAAAATACCCATACATAAACAGACAAATCTAAGGAAAAACACATTAAAATAACAGAAACAATGCAAGTACAAAGATGTAAACAGGAACAGAAAGAAAGAGAAGGAAAAATCGAAAACTAAAACAAGCAAACAAACAAACTCAATTCACTCTGTGGGCATTTCTGTAACTCCAGGTTTCTTTTGGCTGCTGCCTCCATGTTAAGGAGCAGCTCTGGTCTCTAGCCCCTCCCTTCCTCTCAGCACAGGCTGATAGGGTTGTTCTCAAATGGGCCAGATGCCCCATGGACTACTGTGGGAGGAGAATGGATCAGATCCAGACTCACCCTACTTACTGCTGATGCTGTCAAGTCTCCCACTCAGATCTGACATGTCTCTGTTCCATCACGAAGAAGGGGCATCTGTCTTTCTGAGTCCAATTAGAGGATAGCCTCTGGGTCTCAAGAAGGAGGCTGGGTAGAGCTGGGCAGGGCAATACAAGTCTCTGCCCCATCTGGGACTGAGAAGATGGTGCTGGCATCTCATTACCGTCTGTGGGGCTCTTCTCCATGGTTTCTCCTGCTCATGCCTAGTCTGCTGCCACAGGTGATGATGTGGGCCAGGTGCCAGGTGGTGAGGAGCAGCTATTCTCTGCTGTCTCCTTTCAAGAGAGCCCCAAGAATGACAGAGGATCCTGCCCACTGGGCGCTCCAATTTCAGGGCAGTGGTAGGTTGCAGTCACTTCCAGAGGAGAGACCCAGATGCATGAACCTAGTCTCCCCTCAGACCGACTTTCACTCACCCACTGGCACACACCCACTTGGGCAGAGAGTCTTTATGGATGCTCACTTTTGTGGAGACTCTCACATTCCAACCTGTCTTGTTGCCATCTTGCCTCCAGTGTTCAATTTTTTTCAATTTATAATGGCATTTGCTCTTTGGTTAACTATGGGTTGAGAACCAAATTCATTTTCCACTTCACTGGTGATAAGTCAACATTTTCACTCCAAAGAATGACTGCTCTCATCATTTTCTTTTACCTAAATGAACTTCTTGATTGATTAGTATTTGACAATGTAAAACATTCAGATAGAAGTATTAAAAGGGCATCTGTCATTCTGCTGAGGACAATGTATTCTTAAGAACGTGCTGCCCCAGCATAGAAGCTGTTCTACAGCATGGGCATATTCCTGCTGCAGTCAGAGCCTGTCATTTAGCCACGACAAATAGCCAAAGAAGATTCCTTTAGAAAGTTTCTGAAGGGGGAAGGGATGAGCAGTGCCAAGTATTCTAAAGAAATCCTCAAAACAATTGTGGAGATTGTCAAAAAGCAAAATTTCAACACATTTAGTTTGTAGATATGATTAGCTTTTATTAGTGATTCATGAGTCGGGCAGCATCCCATCTCAAGATTTAGAAAGTGCTTCAGTGAGTAGAGCAGAGGAGATAGGCTTTATAGGAAAGAAAAGGCGAAGAAAGCTAAAACAATGAACAAAAAAGCAATTGGTTGTTACAAAGCTATTTTCCTTACAGGATTAAAGCAGAGGGGCTTCCTTATCAAGCTGGCTCAGGTAGACTGGGCCTCTTCTGATTGGTTGCTGTGAGGCTCTTGTTTTCGAAAAACAGGTGCATTTTGAAGTTCAGTTTAAAAGGTTTAAAGTTTAGTTGGACGTGGACAGGAGATGGCACCTAGCACAAAGGACTCCATTCTAGTTTGATCTGATTTGTTGGGGACTGTAGCAGGAACTCAGTACAAAATAATGGTCTGCTGTGAATTTAACACAGTTGTAACTATTTCCAATTCATATTCGGTACATCAGGCCAACGAAAATAGGCAGAGAGAAAAACAAAGGGCAATGTCTGCTTCGAACATGCCTATTGAGTTTAAATTATAACTTCTATGAAGGGTAGTTTGGCACTGCCTATCAAAATGTAACTGTACATTCCCCATATGCAACAATTCCACTTACTGAGATTTATCCCACAGATCCATGAATACTTACAGAGTGTGCATGTATATCTCATCCATTTTATCAGTGTTGAAACGAAAGCTTGGAGGTCTATTATCAATGAACACTGACAGTAGACTGATTAAATCAACTCATGGCACATCCATCAATAGAATATTGTGCAGTCATTAAAAATGAAGCTACTCTAGCTGGGTATGGTGGCTCATGCCTGTAATCCCAGCACTTTGGGAGGTGGAGGCGAGAGGATTGTCTGAGCCTATGGGTTTGAGACCAGCCTGGGCAACATGGTGAGATCTCATCTCTACAATCAATCAATCAATCAATCAATCAATAATCTGGGCATGGTGACACATGCATGTAGCTCCAGCTACTTGGAAGACTGAGGTAGAAGGGATAGCCTGAGCCCAGCAAGTCGAGGCTGTGGTGGCCGTGAGCAGTGTGCCACTGTACTCCAGCCTGGGTGACAAGAGTGAGACTCTGACTCAAAAAAAAACACGAGACTATTCTTTCTGATGGAAGATTTTTACATCTTCTGATGTAAATGAAGAAAGAAGATACAGACTAAGGTGAGTGTTTATATTAAAAGTCTGTATATATTTCCATACATATTTATATTCATGTATGTTACATATTCATAGGAAATCGCTGGAAGGATACGCAAGGACCTGCTAACAGAGGCTTTCTCTGATGAAGGCAGCTGAGTGGCTTTAGCGACCGGTGGGAAAGAAGCTTTTCACTTTGTACGTTTTGAATTCGGTGCCATGCATAGGTACTAGTGTTGAAAGCAAAGGTTGTTGGCGATTTAAAGTCCTCCGTGGAGGCTTAAGAGGTGAAGCACAA
Source organism: Carlito syrichta (assembly GCF_000164805.1). Lineage (NCBI taxonomy): Eukaryota > Metazoa > Chordata > Mammalia > Primates > Tarsiidae > Carlito > Carlito syrichta. Next base: position 200,370 of record NW_007234010.1, on the reverse strand, counting down.
GCCTGAAGCCGCGCGAGGTGATAAGTGAGGAGACCAGGGTTGGGCCTTGAATTCCTCCGACTCCCACGCCCACGCTCTTCCCTCACCATCACACTGCTCCTCACTCCAGCTCTCCCTACCGTTGCCTCGGGTGACGAGTCCCAGGGCCGAGGGCCATCTGAATGGGTCCATTCCGCGTCTTCAGCAGGGCTGTGCCCAGCCTCTCCTGAAAGAGGCCTGCCTCTTTTTAAGTACTAAAAGGAATTCAAGGGGATTATCTTGGTTTTCTTATCATCTTACGGAAAATCTTATTTAGCAAAGCTTCTTTTTGATGCTTTGTCGCAAACCAAGCTCCTGGGTAATTTGCAAAATAAAATTTTACAGACCTATAGTGTGGCTTTAAGCGAGAACCTTGAAATGGGATTCATTCATTGCAAGAATGCTTTGAGAGCCTATTATGTACCAGAGATGGTTTAGGCCCTTAGATTACAGAGGTAAATAAGACCAGGCCTCAGAGGGCTCAGAGGCCTGTCAGGAGGTGAGGCAAGCATGCAAGAATCTGTGATATGAAGCAGAATGTGATGACAACTACAGGCAAGACAGGCTGGGAGGCTCGTGTGAAGCCCTAGTCACAGACCCGCAGAGCCCAAGTGGGGCCACAAGTGAGCAGCAGGGCCTTGGGCTCAAGGAGCCCAGGTTCTGACTCCAGGGGCAGCCACCGCTCCCCTCCCTTCTTTCAATGCCTCATGGTACTGAGGGCCCAGTGTTGCCAGATCTTCCTGCTTTATGTGAAGTCTCTTAACTTTAAATAGTGGCTTAGGCATTTAAAAAGCCACCGGCATCCCGAACAAAATGTGTTGGTGGGTAGGTTTGAAACCCCTGCTCTAGTGTTTTCCTGTGCTTCCCATGATCCCCTGCGGACAAGGAGACAGTCAATCTTTGGTTCCAAGTTAAAAGCCCTTAACTTTCTTTCTCACTTGAGAGGCAGAGTCAACTCCCAGTGCAGTGGCTTTGCTCTCTCGGTGACTGATTTCCCCCTTTTCCTGTCACCACAAATTTTCAGTACTGACTTTCCAGCACAAAATTTCCCCGAGGGTTTCTGCAGCCCACCTCTCACAGATGTGTCTAAGAGCTGCCTGTAGAGAAACTATGTCTGTACTAATGATGATGCCTTGGGTGTGACATGTTGCTGTCCTGCCAACTGCTCCCACTCGTGTCTTCGTTGTAGACTTTAATGCAAGGCTTCACTCGTGTAGGACTGCCTTGGCATTGGAAGGGTACAGGAGAAGGGACCAAACTTTAGAATTCTGGGAATTTTCCAAAGAGAACTTGAATGTGGGGCAGCCTAGACTTGGAGTCAGGAAACTTGAGATTGAGTCTTGGTTCTGCAACTAATTCATGTGAGACCCTGGGCGAGTCATTGCCAGTTGCACATCCATTTGTTTGTTGTTACAATGCAGACTTATTACAATGCAGAATCTGAGGAGAATGTTCCTTCTGACCTTTGCTGTCAGAAATTCTCTGATCCTGATCTGAGTGGACATAGAGAAAGTTACTCTCAGTGATAACTCTGTGGGTTGACATGTGGCCAATTTAAATGCTAACTGCAGGGCAGGATGAGAAGAGGGGGGCACCCACCAAGGGCATCATGTTTTTATTGAGCCATCAAAGGATAATGCACAGATTTTGTCCAAGCAAGTATTTGACCTCAAATGCTTGAATTGGCATGAGGCCATGCAGCATGGGACCATGAGAAATGAACCACTGGGTTTTTGCTTTTCTCCTCCTCTGGGTCCAGCTGACAATTCCAAGTGATAGGTGCTCTTATGGGAAAAGAAAAGGAACCACAGGATTGAAACCAGGGTCTAGAGGAGTCCAGGCAGTCTTCCAGGATGAAACAATCTTTATGTAGAAGTCTGAAATCTGAGCAGGGGTTATCCAGGCAGTCAGAAGAAGGAAACACATTCTAATCAATGAGAACAGAGAAGAGACAGGCCCAGAGTTGCAAAAAAGTCACCACGTTAGAAGAATGGATTGAAATTCAGTATGGCTGGAGTGTGGGGTGCAAGGAGTTGGGTCATGATGTGAGAGACTGTGTCTGGAGATAAGAAAATGCCAGAACACGAAAATCATGTCAAACCATGACCTTCTATGAAGAATTCCTCAGTCCATTCATTTACTCATCTGCCCACACATCTTGTCTGTTTAGTTATCCACCCACCCATCTATCTACTTATTCGTCTGTCACCCATTCAACAAATAATATGTGGTTCTCACCTCGGCTGCTCCTTCGAATGACATCAGAAACTTTTAAATACCTCAATGTCCAGTTTATATTTCAGACTAGTTAAATTAAAATCTCTAGAGGTGGGTCTCAGGCATCAGTATTTTATAAATCTCCCTGAGAGAGTCTAATATGTAGCCAAGTTTGAGAAGTGCTGAAATAATGTGTAAGTTTACATACCTGTCAATTAACCAACGTCCTGCAATCAGTTGCTCATTTTCCTTTTCGTGCTCTTTATCCCGGCTTCTCCAGTCTAGGCCCATGACTCTCATAGAACTGGATGTTCAATGTAGGCCACCAGCAGTTTAGAGGATGCCATTGTGCAAATCAGAACAGGCACTCTTTTCTCAAGACATGTAGTTTTAGTCTGCTTGAAATTGTCTTAATGGTGTATATTAATTATACTAGAATAAAACTGCCACTGGCCATAAAATCACTGAATTAAACACACAAATCAATAATGTCTGCAGTGCAAATAAAGATTCCTTATGTATAGCAGCCTTGAACAGTGCACAACCTGTACAATCATATATGATAACCCTCTTTTAGTCAGGGGAGATGAGTGATTTCAACCCCTCAGGTCTTTCATGGATCCTAGGCGATTTATTCTTTGGCTCCTTTTCAGTCAGGATGATCTACAAATAAAGTAAATGTATTTCCAAAGTCCAAATGAGTAGTCTTGGTGTTGAGGAAGGCTTTTGCTTTATTGATTCGTTGATTTATTTAAATAAGAAATCCTATTAAAGGCATAAAAATTAAACCACATTTAGTTATTTGGTGAGTCATCTCTATTAAAATAATTATGTTGCGTATAATCAGAACTGTTCTGGAAAATCTGAGGATGACTGTTTATTTCCCAGTGTGAAATCCTCCATCTCTGATCACCAGTCCCCATGAGGAGCCATCTGTGCCCCGCTCTGCTCTCTTTGCCTAGCAGGTTCCTTGCAGTTTAGAGGCCACTGGTGACTATGACCGCTCTGATCGGGACATGAGATGTGCACAGAGCACTATCCCTGAAAATCAACTCTACGCTGGAGTAAGAGTTATGGTGGGAAACCTAAGTGGAGGGCTAGAGAGGACAGAGAAGTTCCACCTGGCCATGAGGTCATAGGGCCAGAATGTCTGTTCATGCATTTATTCTTTCCACACGTATCTCCTATCTGCTATGTGCCAGATACTGTTATCAGACCCTGTTAGAACAGCATATTAGTAATGACAACAGACACAGGTCCATGCCTGCACGTGACTCTCATTCTAGTTCTATGAGCCAGGCTCTCTCCTAAGCACTTCACATATGTGATCTAATTTAATCCTGGCACCTCCCTCCAAATTCTCTCGTAAACAAAGATGGCTGCCAGAAAAGACAACTAGTCCCTACCATCCTTCTCTTTGCTAACTTTCCAGGCACTGCCATGAGGAAGTCTGGGCTCATGATGGCTGAGGGAAGGAGAGACAAAAACTGACAGGGCTGATGATGGTTCCCCAAATCTGCATTTGGTCAGGGGGAAGGGAGCTGCCCCTTCAGATGAGAAGGAGCTGTGCTGGGCTGGAAAACACCATCTGTGAATTTGAGCATGGCATCCTCTTCCCACCTGTGGAGGACAGAGCAAAAACTATCAGAAAAACAGTAGTGAAAGCCATCTTTGTCCCCAGAGAACTGTCATTCAAGGTGGGGAAACATGAGGATGTGTCTAAATCTTTACAAAATTTTCTGCCAAAAGATCTAATGGCACAGTGAAATGAATCACGTTCTGGAAGATAAGAGTCTAGTTTCAGTCTTGATATTAGACAGCTGTGTGAACTCAGGCAAGTCCTCTTGCCACTTGGGACCTCTGAGTCCACACTGTGGAATGAGGTGGTGAATGAAGTGACCTGCAAGCTCTCTTCCAGACCTGTTGGCATCAAAGCATCAACAGCAGAGACCCTGGGGCCAGAACACTTGGATGAACATCATGGCTCTGCCTCCTGCTAGCTGTGTGACCTTGGCAAGTGACTCATCCTCTCTATGCAAGAGTAAAATGGGGATTAAAATGTTACCAACCTCATAAATTGCTTTGAGGATTAAATGTGTGGGGATCAGTAGCTTGGTGTTGTGGACTAAATGTTGTGTACCTCCATTCATATGTTGAAGCACTAACCCCAAGTGTGACTGTAATCAGAGTAAGGAAGGAAGGATAAAAGAGATAATCAAAGAGGAGACCCTGATCTGGTGAGAAGAGAAACCAGAGAGCTATAACTGAGGAAAGGTCATGTGAGGACACAGTGAGGAGGTGGCTGCCTACAAGCCAAAAACAGAGCCCTCACCAGCCGGCGACCATGTTGGCGCTTTGATCCTGGGCTTCCAGACTCCAGAACTGTGGGAAAATAAACATCTGTTCCTTAAGCCACCCAGCCTATGGTATTTTGTTATGGCAGCTAAGAAGACTAATACACATGGCTAGAGCATATGGTGATTTGGTAGATGATGATTTCATCTAGGATGTAGGTTGGAGCCAGATTCTGGAAGACTTCACATGCCAGCTCTTGGATAGATCACATTTTAGAAGAATTGCAGTTTTTATGATAAACTCCACCTAAGAAAGTACCAGTGTAAATATATGCTTGGTACTTGCAGAAAAATTCTTATTTGAAAATGAGCTGCTGCCCTTAAAACACTCCAGGAAATCTGTCCTATTAAATTCTTGAAGTATGCAGGCTTTAGGTGATTTACTCTGAAGTCCAGGCTAAGTCTACAGGTGAGCAGAGAGTCTGGCTTGATTAGAAGCACCTGGGTTTGCACCAGAGCCTCCCAAGGGCCTCTTCTCTGTATTCATTCCAGGATTTTCGTTAAATGGCTTTTCCTCCTGGAGAACAATGATTGCTGAAGAACAAAGGTAAAAATCAATAACCTTGTCAAGAAGAGAGGAGAAGGCCCATAGACATAAGCTCTAGAGAGAGGAATCAGAGTGGTTATGCACTTCTTGTTCCCTTCTGTCACACAGTGATCATCACCAGAAATCCCAGGATACCAATGCATGCATGCATACATACATACCATTAGTACAGTTCTCTCTTCCTCCACACCTACCTGATGTTGTGTTTAGTGTTTTACATACAGTGTGTCATTTAATCTTTATAACACCTCTAGGAGTTAAATCTTTGACTCCATTTTATAGATGAGAGCATTAAAGTTCAGAGAGTGACAAATGTATCCTTTTTTGGAAAGGAGCCATGATAGCAAACCCAAGTAGAATCTCAAGGGCATTGAGATTATGACAGACCATGTGCTTCCTCTTCCTCCCATGCTGCTAACGGAAAGGAAACCAGCAGCAACCTGGAATAGGTGGTCCCAACCATTGCATCACAAGTGGAGATTCCCATTAAAAAGTCAAAACAGAGGAAGGGACGATAGAGGTTCTTGGGACAATGGGAGCTCTTTTTTCAAAATCACCCCTGCTAATCATCACATTGCTTTAGTTAGGTACTTCTTTACTGTATTAGGCAGCCTCTCACCAAGACTCTGCTTCATGCTAGGAGTCTTGTGAATCACCTGACTTCACCTACAATGAAGTTCTGTCCATAAAGAACACATAGCTCACAAGACATTCTATTTAAGAGAACTTCCTGGAGGACAGGTAAACCCCTAGATGACCCAATTGGATGAAACTATTCTCTTTAATTGGGCTAAATTGCGACAAAAACTCTACCTTTGGCATCATCACTGTGAACAACAGCCATTAAAAAAACCCTTCTAATTATTTTGAAAAATTGCGATGGAATGCCTTGCATAGTGTGCTGAATATCCCCAGAATGATACATCTGAGTACCAACCCCTGGTCCCTGTGAATGTGACCTTATTTGGAAATAGGGTCTTTGCAATTAAGTGAAGGGTCTTAAAATGAGATCATCTTGCATTTTGGGTGGGCCCCTAATCCAATGATTGATGTCCTTGTAAGAGGAAGTTTTGACACAGAGACACAGAGGGGAAAGCCACAGGAAGACTGAGGGCCAGGATTGTGCTCCAAAGTCAGGGAAAGCCAGGGACTGCCTGTAGCCACCAGAAGCTGAGAGAGGCATGGGATGGATTCTCCCTCAGAGCCTCTAGAGGGAGCTGACCCTGACAACAGCCTTATTCTGAACTCCAGAAATGTGAGAAAACATTTCTCTCTCTCTCTGTCTCTTTTTAAGATGTGGGGTATACTTCAGGGTTAGGTATACAAATGTTCATTATGCAGGTACCCTTGTTGATAAGGTGTGCCCCTCCCTCCCCTGGCAGTTATAAGCCACCAAATCTTCTATAATTTGTTACAGCGGCCCAGGTAGCTAATATGCCTTATATTAGTAAATCACAATTAATATTAGGGATTAGGCAACCAATTTCCTTCTAGAATTCAGTACAAGGAAGCAGTGTGTCTCTCCAGGTAACCATGCATGCGCCTACTCACCCAGCAAGGAGCAAGAGAGATATAACCGGACAATTTTACATGTTTTTGTCAGAAAGCTCAGTTAAAGACTAGGGCTCAAGATTAGTTATGCCCACCCTGAATTCTAGCTGTAACTGTCTCCTTGCTTTTCTGTTTCTTTTTTCTCTTGGATTTTTAAATTTTATTTTAGTGCTTGCTTATTTTTATTTTATTTTATTTTATTACTTAATCTGCATTGGGTTATATTATAAATCACCCAAAATCCCATTTGAAAAAAGACAGCTACAAAATCATAAATGAAAGCAGAGTGGCTGAAAGAATGAACTCTGGAATCAAACTTCCTAGGTTCAAATCCTAGCCCTACTACTTAGGAACTAGATGACTGGTGGGGGGCACTCCATACCTCAGTTTCCCCAACTGTGACATGGGAATAGTATTAGTGTGTGCCCTTTAGGACTGTTGAAAAGGAATAAACAAGTTAACAAATGTATGTAAGGCACATAGAACAATGCCTGACATATTGAAGTATTCATTCAGTAAATGTTGGCGATTACTGTTATTTGTGCAGATTACTGCGTTAGTTGGGGTGCTCTCCTGGTGCTTCACAGCCTGCAGGATGAAGTGTGAGTTTCCTACCTCAGCACATAAACCTTCTCATGGCTGGTTGTTTCGGGGCTGCAGCTTATCTCTGCCAGGTGTGTCCTGTCTGACCCTCCAGCAATGCTGACCACACCCATATACCTGGCTGTCTGCTCTGCTGGGGATCCCCTGGCTGACTCCTCCTCATCCCTCAAGTTATGGCCCTGGGGATACCCTCCAGGAGCCCAGTTTTCCCCACACTGTGGTAGATATTCCTCATTCCAGATCCCTCAGTGCCCTGAGGGATGTCTAGCCTGCTACTTCCACAACCTGCTAGAGGGACCTGCATTGCATCCTTCTTGTCCAGGATGTGTCCAAATCTCCTGATTTCAGTTATGTCTGCTGGCAGAGAATAAAAGCATGGAAGCCATCTGGAAGATGAGCTGTCAAGCTGTGGTGATGGAGGGGTCCTGTTTGAAGCCTGTATACTGACTGATCAAGGTGACCCTGGAAGGGATGGATAGCATCTAGTCATTTAAAGCTTCAGAAGATTCCACAAACCTCATCTGGTCTGCTCATGCTTGGGGTAAACATTGACTTTTCTATCAAGACCTTTGACCTGGTGTTGTAATGGCCCAGTTGGCTAACTGTCATTCTGCATTTAGAGCCACTGACCCCTGAGTTTGAGGGAGTCAAAGAATAACAGCCTCTGGGAGAAATGGAGTTTCCAGATGGCAACTGATCACATTTTTTTAATTATTATTTTTTTATCAATATTTTTTATTTTGATATAGTGGGGTACAGTTAAGGGTTAGGTATACAAATACGCTTCATTCAGGCCCCCTTGTTGATAACAGGTGTCTCCCCATCCCCAGACAGATGTTTACTACCATTAGTCCCATCCCTCCGCCCCCATAGTTTCCCACCACTGTCAGTCATTTTCTTATGGTAGTGCGTTGGATGATCAAGGTCCACTATATGAGTGAGAATATGTGATACTCAGATCTTTGTTTTGTGAGAGGTCACTCAGTATTATAGACTCTAGCTCCATCCAGGTGGCTGCGAAATTCATGATTTTGTTCTTTTTTATGGCTGCATAGTATTCCATTGTGTATATGTACCACATTTTTTTAATCCAGTCCTCTTTTGATGGACAGCGTGGTTGGTTCTAGGTTCTTGCTATTGTGAACAATGCTGCAATAAACACTTGTGAGCAGGTATCTTTTTTATAGAGTGATTTGAGTTCTTCGGTATATTCCCAGTAGGGGGATTGCAGGGTCATATGAGAGGTTGATGTTTAGAGATTTTAGGAATCACCACACTGCTTTCCACAGAGGTTACACTAGTTTACACTCCCACCAACAGTGTAGGAGTGTTCCCTTTTTAAGACACCGTCTCCAACAACTATTATTTTCTGAGTTATTGATAATTGCCATTCTGACTGGAGTTAGGTGGTATCTCAGTGTGGTTTTGATTTGCATCTCCCTGATGATTAGTGAGGTTGAGCATTTCTTCACGTGTCTGTTGGCTGCTTGGATGTCTTCCTTTGTGAAGTGTCTGTTCATATCTTTTGCCCATTTTATAATGGGGTTGTTTGTTTTTTTCTTTTCAGCACGTTTGAGTTCCTTGTAGATCCAAGATGTTAAGCCTTTGTCAGACCTGGAGTTGGCAAATACTTTTTCCCAGTCTGCAGGCTGTCTCTCTGCTCTCTTGATGGTTTCTTTGGCTTTGCAGAAGCTTGTCAGTTTAATGAGGTCCCACTTGTCTGTCTTATCCTTTATGGCCTGTGGGTTTCGAGTTTTGTTCAGGAATTGGATGTCAGTTCTGATTTCCATGAGGGTATGTCCTTCATTTTCTAAGGTTCTTATGGTTTGAGGTTTTACATTTAGGTCTCTGAACTGATCACATTTAAAGTGTGACATTACATCCTCTGAGATGTTTGCCCTCACACCCTTTTTGAGAACCTTAGATCTGGGGCTTGGTGTGTGTGTGTGTGTGTGTGTGTGTGTGTGTGTGTGTGTGTGCATGTGCATATGTGTGAGATAGATAATTGATCAAACTCTTGCATCATGGAAACATCCTCATATGAGAATCAAGGGCTATCAGACTCGGGGAGAATCCCTGCTTATGGGCCTGGGTTTAGCTGGCCCTCTGTTCCTACCCCCACCAGTACTCCATCTTCCCCCAACAAGTTCCAGGCTTCTTCTGCTGGGTCCCCTTATTCCCACCAAGGAAGGATACAGGGTGGGAGGCCCCAGACCTGGTGTTGTAATGGCCTGCACACCCCTGGGATGGGGTCCTGGGCCTGCACGGGGGAGAAGTGGAACAGCCAGGCTGCCCAGGGCCCTCCTGAAGCTACACCTTTTAACATGCTCCACTATTCAAGGAAGACCTTGGCAGTCTTTGAGCCCAGTATTCAGGTACATAAAGGAGAGAGGGAGTTCAGATGCAGAAGACAAGGTGTTGAGGTGAGTGGAGGGGAAGCCCAAGGAGATTTCTCTTTAAGTCAAACTTGTGCTGTCAGTCAGTGCAGAAACAAAATGGAGCCTTGAGTCAGGCAGGCCTGGGTTAGAGTTGGAGGTAGAAGGAGTTGTGTAAGTGGGAACCTGTTACATGCAGGCTACATTGTAAGGGCCTGTGGATGGGTAAATGTTGCCAGGCTCTCCCTCCTGTGACCAACCACAGAGGCTGGCACAGAGCATGTTTTCTTGCACACAGATGACTTTGCACCATCAGCCTCTACTCTATTCCCCTACCCCTCCAATGCCAGTCTTTCAGGAGGGAATGGGTGGGAACCTGGATACTCCTTCAACCTCATCTGGTCCAGGCTCATGATTCAGCAGGTGGGAAAACAAGACTCAACAGGTGGGCATGCCAAGATCAGATCTGCCTTGGTCCTGAGATAGCTCAAGCAACTGAACACCTCTCTGGCTTTGGAGTGGGACTCAGATCATTTACAGAGAGAACACAGCCAAAAGTCAAGCACAACCAGGAGGCAAAGGCACAAAGTCAAAGTCAGCTCATGTTCAAGACAAAAAATGTCTGGTAGAGCAACCATCAACCTGAAATGTGGTTTAAAGCTAAGACTGTACACCACCAGCTGCAAGGAGGTGAATCAGTCAGTTGGTAGGTTCTAGGGGCTGAGAACAGAGCAGGGAATAACAGCGCTGAGCCCCTCTCTTGGAACCTCCATTACCACTGAGAAGAAAATGCTGGTGGGCCACCCCTACCCTAGGGTTCTCTGTGGCACAGCGAAGTATTCAGACTCTGCCTGGGTTTGACTCCTCTTAGATTTTTACGTCTGTGTGACCTTATGCAAGCCACGTGGTTCTCCAGGCCTCAGTTTCCTCATCTGTAAAGTGGGGTGATAAGACTAACAGCCTCAGAGGGCTGCTGTGAGAATTCAGTCAGGTAAGTAAAGCACTAAGGGCAGCACCTGGCTCATAGCATGGCGAGAATTTCATTCCTATCATCCTGGACACTGCTTTTATGAAAATGCTGGGAATGTGCAATGCTTGCACTGTGGAGCATTTTAAAGAGGCCACCCAGGGCTTGTCAGCTTGTGTTGCATCAGTGGTGACAAACTGCAGCCTGGCCTGAGACAGGCCACTGATTGTTCTCAGCTCTTTCTCATTCCCCAGTCCCGAGGTGCCCAGGGAGTGGATGGTGCCGGCTTCTTCAGGAGGTGTTAGGAGGCAGTCTAAGGTCACCACAGCAGAGGCAGGCCAGGCGGCTCCATGCTTGCCATGAAAAGAGATGGCAAGGCAGCCTGATGGCAGAGGGGCTCCCAGGGCTTTGTCTGGGCAGGTTAAACAGTCACTCAGGTTCACAGAGGCTGTGTGTGGTCATGAGCTTCTTGAGAGGCAGCATCTGGAGCTGCTGTGTCATGATCTACTGAGAGCTGTGCTCAAGTTGTAGTGAGATGGGAAGGGACAACTAATGAACTCAGATTTTAAAAAAATATGTTGTTGCCTTATTTTGATAAATTGGGATGGGAGCAAGAGAAGATTCAGTGATCTGGATACAACTCAGGATGACTTTTACTATTTGTTCTGATTTATCATCCCCAGTGCATAGACAGTAATGATAGGATTGACCAGCCACAAATAAAGGCCCATCGTGGTGTTTAGAATATCTGTCCTGTCTAACGTTAGGTAGCCATATGTAGCTATTGAGCACTTGAAAAGTGGCTCATTAAATTGAGATGTGCTATACGTATACACTGGATTTTCAAGACTTAGTATGAAAAAAAGCAATGCAAACATCTCTTTAATAACTTTTATTGATACGTATTGAAATGCTGATATTTTTGATATATTGGGCCAAATGAAATACATGATTGAAATTAATTCCATTTATTTCTTTTCCTTTTGTTATGTGGCAACTTGAAAATCTATGCCACTTATGACTTGTGACACACTATGTGACTTGTATGATATTCCTGTTGGACAGTGAAATCTAGATAGGGCATGGTGGTCCTGGAATCTCCCTTTCTCCAGTGATGCTACTTGAGCTGTCACTGTTTTCTTCTTGCAAGAAGAAATAGCAAGAAGACTTTGCAATGGATAAAACATTGGACCAGGAGACTGTAGATTCAATTGATCATTTCTTCTCAGTCATCAAGTTGCTGTGTGGTCCTGGTAATGAAAATGATCATAGTAAACACTTTATATATATATTACATATATCTTAATAGGCCAGGTGCTGGTCTAAGCATTTGACACATGTAAACTTCTCACTAAAACTCTATGAGATAGAACGATTATTAGCTCCATTTTCCATACAAGGACACTGAGATATGAAAAGGTTGGATTGCAAACTGCTCATGGTTGGACAGCAGCAGAGCAGGATTCACATCCAAGCAGCCTCGTGTGGGGTCTGCATTGTGAGCCCCTTTATTGCCACAAGCTGTCCAAATCAGCTTGGATTCCATTTCTTTGTCTGTAAAATAGGGTCAATATTATCTGTTCTGTCTACCTTGCAGGATTGTAATGAGCATCAGAAGATGACATGGGTCACCACAGACTGTTCAAATATAAGGTAGCAAAAGCTTAAGAAAAGAAGTTGCACTGCAAGAGTTTTCCATCTGTAAGGTCTCTAAAATCCAAACCCAGTACTTACCTCTTGTGTCTTCCCACGTGCTCACAAATGGAATTAAATTTTTCCTCTTTCTGTGTTCCATAACATTCTGTGGCACGTCACAAAGTCTCACATATCATAGCTTTCATTGCATGTATGTGTCAGTTTCCTTCATTACTCTTTGTATATTTTTAAAGGCAGACTGTTGTATAGACCGGTGCTTCTTGACTGGAGGTGATTGTGTTCCAAAGGGACATTTGGCAGCGTGTGGAAGCATTTTTGATGGTCATGACTTGGGAAAGGTGTTGCTACTAGCATTTAGTGGGGGTAAATATCAGAGATGCTGCTAAGCTCCTCCAATGCACAGGCCAGCCCCTACCCCAAAAAGTTGTCTGGTCCAAACTGTCAAGGGTGCCAAGGGTGAGAAACCCTGCTGTAGCTCATTACATGATCCATTGTACCCAAGACATGCATAAAACAACAGGCACACAATAAATAATGAAAGATTGATTGGCTGAATGAAAGAGTAATGCATATTATATTCACATAGCTGCCTCGGGTGTAACTTCCTTTTGGTTATACTCAACAAATACGCATTAAATATCTGCTACATGCCAGGCACATGCAGAGTGGGGCTGGGAGAATGCAAAGTTCTGAAGCACACAAGGTTCTGGGCCTCCGGGTCGTAGTCTCCCAGGGGAATCAGACCCATAATGACCTAATGTGGCAAGTGATACATGTCATCATCCTTACCTGCTCTGGGCAGGAGCATTATTCAGGAGCTTTGTAAAAAAACAGATGGCCCAGGCAGATGCACATCATTTTTCTCAATTTTTATTTTGAAAAATTTCAAGCGTACAGAAAAGGAGGAATAATAGTACAATGAACACTTATATACACACTGACATTTAGATAGGTACAGTGATAGAGAAACATAAACATGCACATGCATACTTTTTTCCTCCCAAATCATTGGAAAGTAAGATGCAGACACTGTGACCTCAGCTAAATATGTCAGTGTAGGAGAAACCTGCTGATCTAATAGATCTAGAGTGGGGCCTTGGCATCAGTAGTTTTAAAGATCCTCCACTTGGACGCAGGGCCAAAGTGGAGAACTCTTAGGATAGAAGAGCTGGAGGCACCAGGCTGCTCCTGGGAAAGACAGCTTCTGGAGGAGGTGAAATGGAAGCTGAGTTTTGGAAATAAGAGTTATTTAGGTAAATAAGGTAAAAGAGAGGAGTGCCAAGCAAAGGCAAGAAGTGACATAGGTTCAGACTGTGGAAGTGCCATGGTGTAATTAGCACTGCTGAAGCACAAGGGTGCAGGAGGTGAGCGGGAAAGGAGGGAGAAACTGGGTCACTGAGCCTCACGTGCCACCTGGGGAGCCATGGGGAGCCAGCGAGTGTTTTAGGCAGGGGAGAGATGAGGTCAGATCTGGCTGCCAGGTGGAGAGCAGGCTGAGGAAGAAAATTACAGAGAGGGTAGCACCAGTTAAGCTAGTGCATTAGCCTGAGAGAAAGACCTGGGAGTCTAAACAATGGCAGCAGCAAACGGAGGGAGGAGGGAAGGCCTTGAGGGGTATTCATCTAGGCTGTAATCAGAACCTCCTGGTGACTGGAACCTGGCTTGGTTCATGGTTCTCTTATCCCCACTTTGGGCTGGAATATTTCCATCTACAGGCTTACTTCCAAGTCTCTAGGACCAAGACTGGGTGATATAAGAAGCTCGAAATCGAATCGCCTTGCTTGGGTCCCAGTTCTGACATGCCCTGTCCCCATGTGGGGTGCCTTAGTTCTGGAATCCCACCCGATCCTTACCTTGTGCCTTCCCTTGTGCCTGCGTCTGTGTCTCAGCAAGCTGCTCAGGGACTCTCAGGCCTTCTAAGCCTGGAGCCCTCATTCACTTTTCTCTATCAGAGTTCCTGAAGCGCCTGCCTGGTCTCTAAATTCCACCTGCTGCTGGGCTTACAACTCCACTTTCTTGGCACTGCTGGGTCCTGGTGCATCACACTGATGCGTTCTTGGGACCAGCAGACCTGTTTTGGTGTTTTCCTGATGTCTTCTTCCACCTGCCATAACACACGTCCCACTGCCCCACCCACCCTGGAAGCCAGGTCTATCTCCTGGGCCCGCTTCCTCACACTTAACCACAGTCCTAGTGAAAGTCCCCATTTCTTGTTTTTACTTCCTCATTGCTGCCCAGGCAAGGGGCTTGCTTGAGTGATCTCTGTGGCCCCACCCAGGTCAAACGTTCTGAGATTCCCAAGTCTGATCACTGATAACAGTGGGCAGCAGGTGCATGCAGAATGTCCTTACCTTGGCCATGGTTATCCTTCAACCTAGCCACACAGTCTCACACAGTGAGGGCCAAACCATCAGACGGGCTCATTTATAGTCATTGTGTGAACAATGCTTGCATGGGTTTGTTGATCACATTGTCAAATAATCTTCTAGATGTGTCCCATTAATGTGCTCATCTCCCCAGCATTCTGCTGAAGCTTCACCCCATTCATCTTCAGTATGTTTTTTAGCCCTTTTGTTCCCTCACTTCTGTAAATGGAGGCAAAATGCCTCCATGTTCCCTCTGCTTTCCACACAGCCTGCAGCAACAGCTACCTTTAAAGAGCCCAAAACAGAGGAGAGATGCTGCTTGAGGACAGTTGAGGTCAGGCCTGGCCCTTGGACTTGTCTCTTCAAATTCTGCTCTGTTGGCTGTGCACAGAATGGACTCTGGCTCCCAGCCGACTGTGTGGCCTGGACCCAGGGATACTGTGTCTGTAGGCAGATTACAAGGGCCAGAGCAGTCCTTTGCCAGACTCCTTTCAGAAGGGAGGTTCTGCATCCTAGGGACGCCAAAGGTAGGAACCCCCCCACCAGTCACTCAGAGCAGTCCCTCTAGTTCACAAATAAGAAAATGAGGCCCAGAAATGTCAAGTGCCCTCTCTGAGGGTGAACACTGAATTAGTATGTGCTCATCCATGCTATCTCTCATTCAGTCTGACCTGGACTTGGTGTACTTTATATCACAGATCTATACAAAATCTATATCTATATATCACACATATATACAAAAAGCTTTCCAAAACACATGCTATTGTCTAGAAAGAGAGACGGGCCAATTAGGAAGAGAAGAAAGAAATATTTTTAAATGGCAGAGGGAGATAGAATGGGGTTGGGGTGGAGAGAAGAGACAAGGGGAAAGGGAAAGGAAGGAAAGAAGGGGAGGAAAGAGGAGGAAGGGAGGAGCCCCGCTTGGGAGAATGGTGGACTTGCAGCCCCGCAACTTAGCATGCCCTGTAGCCAGGGGTCTGCTGGTGGCAACAGCAAGGGGCTCAGGGAGGGACAGGAGGTGCCCAGGGTGTGGCCATTCGCTCTGTGGAAGGGCCATCAACCATTCACACACTTCACCCACAGTCCCAGGCATCAGTTCGCCTCAGCTCAAACCCTGAAGAATAAATCTCTTGGAGCGACTGTGCTCCACCATGTGCGTGATTTCCAGTGACGACATAGCCTCCCCCGAGGACTGTGCATCCACCTCTGGCCTCCCAAGGCAGTGACACCCTGTGTGTGATGTGGCAGAAACTTCTGGAGACACCGACTGGAGGCAGCCTTGGCTGGTGCCAGCGTGGCCCTGGATAGGGGCTACTGCTGAGTCAGCCATTGATGCCTCCATTTTCTAAATAAGTCCCTTACAGTTAAGAGAACTCTGCCAGAACACCATTTTAGTACTGTTCCTCATCAGCTCTGACCTTTCTGAGGACAGGAGAAGAGAAAGGCCTGGGGAGTCAGACTCCATGCCGTCTTCACTCTCTGGCGATGAGGAATGGAGCCTAGTGCCCTGACAGTTGAAATGCAGGCCCCAGTGCTGGGACTCTGCCTCTTGCTCTTTGGGGATTATGGTTCCTGTCTGTCATCTTCCCTTTTTTGGTTTGTAAAGCACAAAAGCAACTTTCCCTCTGAGTCTGTCTAGACAAGCAAATGTAAACACAACGGAAAACTTCAACTCTCCCAACCCATGTGCCAGCTCCTGTTTGCACTCAAAGTGATGTCTAAGGGAGGAGCCTGACAGGAACCAGGGAAACCTGAGGGGCATGGTGGGGTGGCCCAAGGTTCCATGTGGCCTGGCTCTTGTGGGTCTGGGTGCCCCCCCGCCACAACCGGGTTACAGGCTCTAGGCACAGGCCTAACTGGTGACTACAAAGCCTCTTACCCGGGAGGGGGACACAATATCAAGACGTTTCAAATGGCTTGCCTCAGTGGACGCATTGTCGGAAAGAGGAGGGGGAGGCCTCAAAGAAGAGGTTTCCTTTTACTGGACATAGGCAATTTCTTTGAGCAGATAGATGACATGCTGAAACCTCAATGAGCTAGCAAAGCATCTTTTACAGAAATTAGCTGGGCGCAAAGAAGGTGTAGTTCCTGAGATCCTTCTGCTCCAGGTTGATGCTACAGCTGCTGAGGGGTGGCAGGGGTGTGTGGTCTGTTGTCTCAGCATAGGTGTGGGCCTCCAGAGGGTAGGCCAGGCCTGTCTGATAGGATGAGCTCATATAACTAGTCCCAACAGCTCCGTGGAGGTCTTGGCAGGCTGTGTTTCTTCTGAAACAGCAGGGCAGGGGGGAGAGCAGGAGGCCCAGAGCTGGGCCGTGATCAGGCAATCTATGCTGAAGTCTCATCCCTGCATCTATCATGTGGACTTCCGATAGTAAATGTTTTTTCTAATAAAGGCTGTTCCTGAAAATTTTAGCCATGAATAAATGTGGGAAGAATCAGGAAGCACTGGCTGGTAACACAGAGCTGAGTAATCATGAAATAGTGGAGAGGGTGATATCTTGGAATTCTCAAATATGGCACAAGATGGTCTCAGCTGTAAAACTAACTCTGTCCCCCACAGTGTCCCCACATTCTGGGTCTTACTGTCCCCTGCTCAAAGCCTGCTCTTGCCCCGGCATTTTCAAGCCTCCATGGATCCTTAAATAATCAGTACCTGGTCCAGTACTGCTCCTGGGAGAGTGAACTGACATTGTCGAATTCTTCATGCTGGGCTCAGCCTTGGAAGGAAGACTTGTTCTAGGAAAACTCTGTGAGGGTGGACTTCTGTGCCCCCACCATCCACTCATGTGAGCTAGGCTCTGCACGTCCCCCGAAAATCCCTGAAATTCTCTCCAGTTCAGACATAGTACTTGGATGTGGCCTACAATGAATCCAACCTGAGCCATCAAGGTGTACCACATGGCTTCATTTCCCACAGGATTTGGTGTCCTGCTGATATCCAGGCAGCTACACATTTTACTCCAGTAAAACTAAAGACTTTCTTGTGAAAGCAGGAGGAAACCATATTCATTAAACTAAGATTAGGTGACAGACAGACCTCTCTATAGACCAGGGGCCAACTTGTTGAGAGTCATCTTTTCTGAAGTTAAAGGTCTTTAGGAGGAGAAGACCCAAATTTAATTTAGCAGAGGGTAAGACGTCAGCCCATCAGCACAGCATCTCCAAGTCCATTTTTCTCTGCAATCATCTGCTTCATTTGGCTTCAGCTAATGCTGTCCATCAGTAACAGCATCATGAAGTCACTCCTGAGGTGCCAAGATCAGACAGACTTGTGCTTATTCTTCTTGCTTTTCTTCATTACAAATGGACTTGATTATAATTAGTATACTCCATGGAGTGCTATCGGGTTTCAGAATCTTTAATTATTTAAAGTGAAGATATTTCCTTTTCACACAAACATACTTGATGAATTAGTATTCAATTGTAGTGTGAAGTCATTCTCATAAATAAATGCAATTTGCACTCTATGATGACCCTGTTCTGGACATCTCAGAATGGGAGCCTGGGATGGGAGATGGAGGATTGAGAGGGGGAAAATATCCTGGTCTCTTCCCTCATTCCTACTGGCTTGAGTGGTCTAGGCTTAGTACAGTATCTCTGACCTTGGATGTACATTCTCCCACAGCAAATGGAAAGGCATCTTCAGCTCTCAATTAAGGAGCTTTGGCCTGATTTTTGGCTATGAGTACAGTAAATCAACAAGCTGTGTAAGTTAGATGACTGTTAATTCCAGGCACATTTCCATTTAGACTATATTGTTCTAGCTGTGTGTGCTGTGTGATGACCAATTGGGTTTCCAAGGAAGTCCTGGCTCCCTCTCCCAATGTGTGTGGGCATTAGACTTGTGCAAAGATGGCCGAGTTCAGAGTCCTTGAAAATATCATGCCTGGCCCAAGATCAGAGAGAAGCAGTCTGGGACCATCCACACTGAAGTCTCCTTGAAATCTGTGTACCTTATCTAAGGTATTCTCTTCCCATCCCACCTCCATTCATCCTACATGTAGTTGCAAGATTAATCTTCCTAAAGAACAGCTCTACTCATTTTACTTACCTACCAAAAAACTGGGAAGACTTCCTGTTTTCACTACAGAATGGCATTCAAATTCCTTAGTAATTAAATCACCTAGAACTACATGTTGTGGGAGAGAAGTATCTAATTTTCTTATGACAGTGAAGCTGGGGTGTGTCCCTCTGACTGCAGATGGGAGGATTCTCCATTCCTGGTAGACTCTTCAAGCATATGTCTATTTCAAGCTGCTTTTTAAGACAATACATGACACTTTTAAACCTGGGTTTCATTTTACATGGAAATTACCATTGGCTGGTTGGACAGTCATAATCAATTATGGATATCTGATGTGACACAAATATGAGAAAAGGGAATTATGGTAATTGTTCCTACTGTTTGCTATTTATACGTTTTAAAGTTAAAAAAAATGTGTGCATAGTGTGTGTGTGTGCATACATAATCAAAAACTATGCAGAACCCCCCTTACCATAACAGTCTATTAACCAGTGGGCTCAACAAATATATCGGCTACCCCCTCATTGCAAAAAGGGCCTGAAGACTTGGGGCTGTAGCTGGTGGAAATCTTGGTGAAGCCTGGGAATACCAGTTGGAAGGGGTTGCAACCGAAACATT
This sequence comes from Carlito syrichta, assembly GCF_000164805.1. Classification (NCBI taxonomy): domain Eukaryota; kingdom Metazoa; phylum Chordata; class Mammalia; order Primates; family Tarsiidae; genus Carlito; species Carlito syrichta. The sequence continues at coordinate 181,074 of NW_007234010.1, read as the reverse complement.
CCAGGGACTTGAGGTCAAAAAAGAGCAGAGCATCAAAGCTGTCCCATCAAAAAGCTGACGTCAGAAAGACACAGAGACTAGGAAGAGGGCAACAGCAAGTTGAGCAATGAATTAAATAAAAAGAGGCAGAGAGAGGGAGCTTTGAAGCTGAAAAAGCTGTCAGTTTCTACTTGCTTATGTGTTTATTGTTTGTATCCCCCAGAAGATTGTGTTTATTGCAGTGGCCCCAGTGACTGCTCCTGGAGCATAGTAGAGTGTCAATAGATATTTGTTGTCTGAATAATGAACTGATTTAACAGATGAGGACACTGAGATTCCAAAGGAGGAGGTCTGGGAAGGTGCTGAACATCCTACGATGCACAGAATGCCTCTCCCCAGGCCCTATCAGAGTTATCAGTCCAAAGGGTCAGAAGTGCCAAGTTGAGAAACACTGGGCTGGAGACGGGGCTGGAAGTGGAGGAAAGGAAGTGGAGAGCACATGTTTGAGTCGGACTTTGAAGGATGATGCCATTTGCACATAGGGAGATGGGCAAGAGCTGGTGAGAAAGGAAATTACAGGGCTCCCCGCTCCTGCTGCCTCCCCACTGACCCTGCTTCCTAGTGTGTGATCTCTGTAAGTCACTCCCTCATTTTGGGCCTAATATCCCCTCACTCCCAATTGTGTCAACCAAAAATTTCTCCAGACATTGACAACTGTCCGGGAGAACAAAACTGCCCCTGGTTGGGAAGCGCTGGAGTCTAGTGAAAAGTCAGCTCTCCCCTCCCAGTCCTCAGAAGTACAGCCTCCCTTGGTTGGAATCCCTTCTTACAGGTCCAGGCCTGGGAATGGCACAGCCTGAGAATGCTCCTTCTACTTGCCCTTTCCCGCTGGATGTGAGCGTTGCATCCTGACTCCCGAGGCAGTGCCCTTTTCCCCACACGCTCCTGCTTCACTCACACACAGGAGCAAGAGACATTTGCACCACCGATTTCGTTTTTTCAAATTAAATTAAATTTTTTATTGTAAAGATGGGTACAATTCAGGGTTAAGTATACAAACGCTGATTATGCAGGTACCCTTGTTGATGAGGTGTGCCCCTCCCTCCCCTAGCAGTTTCCCTCAACTGCCAATGCTCCCCCCACAACAGCTTCCCACTACTGCCAATCGCTTTCTTTTAATATTATAATTGTTTAAGGTCCACTTATGAGTTACTACTCTGTTCTTTGTTTCTGTGATAGATCACTGAGTATGATCGACTCTAAATCCATCCAAGTTGCTGTGAAGTCCATATATCTGTCCTTCTTTATGGCTGCACAATATTCCATGGTGTATATGTACCACATTTTTTTTTATCCAGTCCAGCTTCGATGGGCAAATTGGTTGGTTCCATGTTTTTGCTATTGTGAATAGGGCTGCAACAAACATGCCTGTGCAGGTATCTTTTTTGTAGAGTGATTTGAGTTCCTCCAGGTATATTCCCAATAGTGGAATTGCTGGTTCATATGGAAGGTCAATTTCTAGCTCTTTCAGAAACTGCCTCACTGTTATTCATAGAGGTTGAACTAGTTTGCATTCCCACCAGCAGTGTAGAAGTATTCCTTTTTCTCCACATCCTTGCCAGCATCTGTTGTTGTTTGCTTTATTAATGATGGCCATTCTTACTGGGGTTAGGTATCTCAGTGTGGTTTTGATTTGCATTTCTCTGATGATTAGTGAGGCTGAGCACTTTTTCATGTGTCTGCTGGCTGTCCGTATTTCTTCTTTTGAGAAGTGTCTATTCATGTTTTTTGCCCACTTTTTAATGGGGTTGATTTTTTTTTCTTTTGGCGCATTGGATTTCCTTGTAGATCCTAGATGTTAGGTCTTTGTCAGATATACAGTTGGCAAATATTTTTTCCCATTCTGTGGGCTGTTTCCCTACTCTCTTGATGGTTTCTTTTGTTTTGCAGAAGCTCATTAGTTTGATGAGGTCCTACTTGTGTATCTTATTTCTTAAGGTATGGGCATTTAGGGTTCTGAATAGAAACTGGTTACCAGTTCCAATTTCCATAAGGGTGCCTCCTGCATTTTCTAAGATTCTTATAGTTTGAGGTTTTACGTTTAGGTCTTTGATCCATTTAGAGTTCATTTTTGTGTATGATGATAGGTAGGGGTCCTGTTTCAATTTTCTGCATGTGATCAGCTAGTTTTTCCAGCACCATTTACTGAATAGGTTCTCCTGTCCCCAGTGGTTGTTGTTGGAGGCTTTGTCAAAGATGAGTTGGTTGAGAAATTGAGGCTTTGCTTCCAGAATTTCTATCCTGTTCCCCTGGTCTATATGCCTGTTCTTATACCAATACCAGGCTGTTTTGATTACTGTAGCTTTATTGTAAAGTTTGAAGTCTGGAAGAGTGATACCTCCTACTCTGTTTCTTTTGCTAAGGATTGTTTTGGCTATTCATGGTCATTTATGTTTCCATATGAATTCTGTATTGTCACTTCCAGGTCTGAGAAGAATGATGTTGGTAACTTAATGGGTATTGCGTTGAATCTGTAGATTACCTTTGGTAGGATGGACTTTTTAACAATGTTGGTTCTTCCTATCCGTGAACATGGAATATTTTTCCATTTGTTTGTGTCTTCTGGGATTACTTTGAGCAGTGTTTTGTAGCTCTCATTGTAAAAGTCTTTACTTCTCTAGTTAGGAAGATACAGAGGTTTTTCACTTTTTTTGGTGGCTATTGTGAATGGGATTTGCAGCACCAATATCTAAAGCACTTGGTAACCTTTGAAGGGGAAGTGACCGAACTTACGGAAAAACAGAAATAAGTCAAAATTCTACAGATTCTGGATATCACTGGTTACTATGAAGTTGCGATGACATTAAGACATTCTACTAGATTGATTTGTAAATGACTCAAACATAGCTCTGATATTTTTAGGAACATTTTTGAAATAAAAAATGGACAACTCTCTATCTATCACCACAGACTTTGAAAGAAAGCTGGGAAAGGAAAGAAGCAGCACAGGGCTAAACTGAGTGACTTGATTGACAGTTCAGATAATAGGCCCCGAGGGGCACCCTCAAGGGCTCAGGAATACTTTGTTTAGTGTTTAAAGATGTTGCTATTTGTTTATTCAAAGGTAAAAATAATCTGTTTTTTGTTTAGATTGGTTTGGCATTCTTTCTTTCTGGTTTAAGATTCAGCACATTGCTCAGATGGGTGGATTTTATCGAACGATTTTCCCCAAATGACCTGCAGACTCGTTTTCTAATATGCTGCCACCCACATGCTGCTTAGACGTCAGCAACTGATATTCTGTAATTTTCAGTAAATAGGTGATGCTCTCCCATACACTACAGTAATCTTGCTGTTCATTACAGATAAAAGTAAAGAAAGTGATAATTATGCTGGTGGAAATCTCAGTTGCAGCTCAAAGTCTATGCAACTATAAATTGCAGAAGGGTTAGGAATTCATGACTGGATAGAACAATTATAGGTCAGTGATTACATGTTAAATTCCTTATTGCAAGGTAGGGTTTGGGATATACTGCCAAGCAAATTCAATTTACCTTGAAAATAATTAGTGAGATGCAAAGGCCCAGAGATGAAAAAATTCTTTGAAATTAATTACTGCTGCTCTAATCTACCAGTCTCCTTCAGCAGCAACGGCAGTCTGCAGAGATTTCATCTCATTGAGTGCTGCTGGAAGGATTTGTTGAATTCTGATCCAAAATCAACTTGAGTCTAGTGTTCTATGAGAAAGCCCATGCTTACAAGGAGATGACTAACCAGAGTGTTAGATGAATTTCTGAATGCACACAGAAGAGCAAAATGGGAAGCAATATGTGAACTGATCAGTCAAGTCAGATTTAGAGGCCTTAGCCTGGTCCAGTAACCCTGGTAACTGCCAACTTCTTTGTGTGGATGAGAAAAGATGAATGTCTCCTTTATTTAGCATAGGCAATATACCCTCAGTCACTGGAGACACAAAAATTGAACAGAGTGGCATACTGCATTTCTCACATGTAATTTACAGCATCCTTAGTGGAGAGCTTTCCAAGTATTGAGACAGATGTTGTGAAGTCAATTAAAATCATCAGCAGTAATTGGCAAGGAAACTTGAACAATAAAGGAACCAGGACTCTTAAATACACCCCACAGGACTGGGTTTCACATCCCTCAAGGGAGGGAGAATGAGACAGGGCAGATCATTCCATTGCATCGTGGTATCCTTTATCCTTTTGGCCCATCTCCATCATCCACACCAAAGGTGGAAGCGAAAGCAGGTTCTGCAGATGTGCTGCTGGCCCTGCATGTCACCACACCTCCAGGGAGATGGGGGAGGCAAGTCTGCATGAAAACACAACCAGAGGAAGAGGTGAAAACAGCTACCCCTGTGGGCCGTTTGACTCACAAAACACCAAGTGACCAGAGGGACTGTTATATCTGGTTTGTGGTCTTTCTGCTTCTGTAGGATCAGCCCTTGGAGAGTAGTTGGAGCCCCTTTCTTGTTGCTTCTGTGGCTGCAACTGTGGATGGGGATGACTCACCCAAGCTGCAGGCAAATGGTGTAATTTGCGATAGGGAGTGGGAGGAGGAGATGGAGAAAATGAATCTATCAGCAGATTTTAAAAAGTAAGTCGAGGCTCATCTATACACATTCAGCCCAAGGTGGCACCTGCCTATACTCCTGGGTGAGCATCAGGAAAAGGCACCTCATTCTCCTGGGTACACAGCTTGTTGAGCAGACTGCTGGCTAAATTTTAGGGTGCAGCCACTAAACTTCCATGCATATCTCTATCAATGTCTGCATCTGTCATGTTCCAGAAAAAAAACAGATGGTACATTCAAGGAGAGCTTAATAAAGGGGCATTTATGAAGTTGTGGGAAGGGCGTGGGATAGCATAGTACTCTCAGTCTAAGGATTGAGGGTCAGAGTGTCAGTAGGACTGGAAAAGAGTCATTAGGAGACAGTCATCTTGACAGGAGCTGTGACCTCTGAAAAGTTGTCCATGGAAGGCCATCCACCAGAGAGGAAGACAAGAGAAAATAGTGTGACTACTCCAACCTCACTCTGTTCCATTCCTCCATACCCCTCTGGGATTCTTCATTGGCTAAAGTCACCTGAAAAGCTAGAGGTCAAGGGATCCCATTGATATGGCTTGTGGGGATAGTCCCCAGAGCAGAGAGCAGCAACTTGAGGATGGAGAGTAGATCTGGGGGCACATATGGGAAATATCTAGCTCATGGTCCATGGCAGGGCTGCCTTGGTCATTTATTATTCTTTCAAACATGTGTTCAAAGCCATCTCCCAGGCGCCAGGCCAGGTTCTGGAGACACATTGTTCATTACGTAACTCTAACCTCAAGAAGCTTTTTGTTTCCCCTCCAGTAAGACAAATGGTTGTTTTTTAGCCTATGAACCAGAGATCTCCTTCCAGGGAATGGATTCAATGATCTGACATATTGGGACTTCTTTTTCTCTTTATTTCCAGCCATGTGACTTAAGTTTCCACTTTAGGTGACCAGAGTGGGCTGATATTATCCTGAAGGTTCATGACAGCTTTTGTTTTATGAATACATCCACCTTATAAAATATTAACCAGAAAAATATTAAAGTTTGTAAATGTAGCAACAGACCTAGAGAAACAATGTGATGATACAAATGTTTATACATTTTTAAAAACCATGAAAATCATACATGAAAAACAAAGGGAAAAAAAGAGGTGTGTCTTTTTTGTCCTTTTGATGTAAACAGAGTGATATATGTTTGTTTTCAGTGGAAAGTGCTGATTCACCAAGGATTCAAGAATTGGTAATGAGTATTTTCACTTCTCATTTACAAATGGAATACATTAAGAAATTACTCAGACACTCTGTATGGTTTTTCATTGGAACTTACCTCTCCGTATGGATGAGCGGAATTTGTTTTTCACTACATGCAGAGGCTGGCTGATCTCAGCATCAGAGGACCTGAAATGTGGTCAACACATTTCCTCTTTTTGCATGAACAGCCCCATGCATTCTGTTTAGATAGAGTAACCAACTGGTCTAATTTTTACAGAACTCCTTTCTCTTTCTCTCTCTTTCATTTCCCACCTCATTCCTCACTTTCTGATCACCTTTTAGGTAGAAAAAAATGTAGCAGGATATGACACTTTTATGAACCTAACTTCTACCCTCCACGTTTTCCTCTTTAATATCAAACCCACAGAAAATAAGAAGCAAACCACTGACCCGAAGGAATTATTACTCCAATTGTGACAGGCGAAATGTGAATATCTTCTCATATTCAAACACTAGTAAAAAAAAACAAAACAGGAAAAATCTGATACCAATAAGTAAATGGACAAAAGACATAAACCAGACAATACATTCAAAAATTATATTTATTGAACAAACATGGGAGGGATGTTCGACCTTGTTTGCTTGTTCATTCATTCATTCATTCATTCATTCATTAGATATCTATTAAGAAACAACTGAGTGCCAGACACGACACAAGATACAGGGAATATGCAGATAAACAGAACACAGTCCTCATACTCAAAGTGTTCCCATTTTGGCAACAGAGATCTGTAAACAAGATTTATGGAAAAGGCTGCTATGTTTAGGGAACAATAAGCAATTAAGAAAGCTAAAACTTCTAAGGTAGGAAGAGAACTCAGCAGTCACAAAAGAAATGAGAACTGAAAATGCCATTTTCAATAAAGAAATTAACAAACATTTTAAGGTTAATATTTAATGTCATAGTGTTTACTTTGGCAGCACATATAATATTTTGTATTGTAAAGCAAAATAAATTGGGCTAATTTTGTGACAATTTAAGTGTTCATAACTATGACTCTATAATTCTATTTAGGGTATAATCTATCAAAAGTGCCATATGCCATAAGATGCTTATATATCATATAACATCAGAATCATCCTGAATGCCAAAAACCATGGAAAAAGTCAATGAATTATAATATATGCACTTGCCTGAATATTCTGCATCCATTAGAAATATGTATGATATATTAACTGAAAAAATGAAAATTAAGTATATAGTAAATAGCAGATATTTTAAAATATGCACAGAAAAGAAAACCTAAAAGAAATACATTAAAATGCTAACAGTGATTATATGCACGTTATTTTTTATTTTTCCTATGTTCCAAATTATTATTTTTTGCATTTAGTAGTCATGTTTCTTTTTTTATTTTTATTTTAAAGATGTGGGGTACAATTCAGGGTTAGGTATACAAATGGCCATTGTACAGGTAAAGTTTGGGCCTCCCTTTGGTCCTCACTTCACCTGGTTTGAGGTCAGGAAACCTTACGGATGAAGTGTGCCCCCACACTCCCTCCCTTGGCAGTTTCCCACTGTTGCCAATTCGATAGCATTATGAAGATTGTTCAGGGTCTGCTAATGAGTGAGAACATGTGGTACTCAGTATGTTGTTTCAGTGATAGATCACTGAGCATTACAGACTCTAACTCCATCCAAGTTGCTGTGAAGTTCATAATTTTGTCCTTTTTATGGCTGTGTAATATTCCATTATATACGTGTACTACATTTAAAAAATCCACTCTACTTTCAATGGGCCGCATGGTTGGTTTCATGTTTTTGCTATTATAAATAGTGCAGCAATAAACATGTGTGTGCAAGTATCTTTTTTGTAGAATGATTTGAGTTCCTCCAACGATAGTCTCAGAAAGAGGATTGCTGGGATGTATGGGAGGTTGATTTTTCCATCCTTTAGAAATTGCCACACTGTTTTCCACAGAGGTTGTGCTAGTTTACATTCTTACCAACAGTGTAGAAGTGTTGCCTTTTCCCTGCATCTTCTCCATCATCTGTTGTTCTTTGAGTTGTTGATGATGGCCATCCTGACTGGAGTTAGGTGGTATCTCAGTGTGGGTTTAATTTTTTGATGACTAGCGATGCTGAACATTTTTTCATGTATCTGTTGGCTGCTCATATGTCTTCTTTTGAGAAGTGCGCATTCATATTTTTTTGCCCACTTTTTAATAGGGCTGCTTGGTTTTTTCTTTTTGGCGTGTTTGAATTCCTTGTAGGTCCTAGATGTTAGGCCTTTGTGTCCTCTCAGCGGGCAGCGCTATTCCTCCTCCTCATCGAGATCCCTTCTCTCCACTGCCACCACCAGGTTCCAGCCATTGTTCCTTCTCATGGGGCAGCACCAACGGCCTCCTAAGTGCCACCTCTGCTTCCATCCTTGCCCTCCTCCAGTCTGTCTTCCACACATGGCAGCCAAAAGTTATTTTGAAACAACTCGAATTACATCATTGACCTGCTTACATCATTAACACTTTTGCAGGCTTTGTGTTGTGTTTTGGATGAAATTCAGGCTCCTGCCATGGCGTCCTGGGCCGTGCACAAGGCCTGTGCCTTCCTGGGCTCTTTACCAGGTCACAGTCTCTCTGCCCCCTGCACTGTGGTCCCAGCAGTTACATCCTCTCAGGCCCGCCAGTTTCCCTCAGGGCTCAGAGCCTCTGCTCCTGCTGTCCTCTCTGGCCCCTGCTTTTTGTTTGGTTGACTTTTCTCTAAGTTTCAGTGTCGATGTGACCTACTCAGAGAAGCCTCCTCTGGTTATCTGTGTAAAGGATTTCCCACCTTCGTTTCTATCTACGATAGTGTCCTGGTTACTTCTTAACTAGTATCCTAAAACCCGTGCTTATTTGATTTGATTACTCTTCTATGCCTTGCCTAGATACAAAATCTAAGGAAGCAGAGGTCCTGGTTCTCTTCTTCCCTACTTATTACATCCAGAACATAACACATGCTCAGCAAACATTTGTTGATTAAGTTAATTAAAGAAGGTCATTAGCTATTGATACTTTGTAGCTACTTGTTAGAAGATTAATCTAATTAGCCTAATCTGATTGGGACATACTATTTTGCTCCTGCCACATCTATGCAAGTAGAATTTCAGCTACAGGAAAGGGAAAGAAGAATTTGCAACCTCATTTTGTGAAACCAACTCCTAGAGAAATAGAAATGCCCTGCTTCTTTTTCAGGAGGGAACTGAACAACAGGTTCCTCTTCCCTTAGAAAGTTTTGATTTCTCAGAATATAGAGAGCATTCATTATAATCATTCATGTGAGTTACCCTCCATTTTATAATCAATTACCTTGTAGTTCAGTAACATTTATGTGAATCATTAAATATGTGTCAGATTGATTGTCTTTTTTTTAAAACTATGGTTCAGGTAGTACAGTTATATAGTACAGTTATCAAATTATGTATATAAACTGGTGATTACTAATAGAAAACAAAAAAATCCTTGGCTTTTTAGTGTGGTGAACTTATGTCTTTTTTAAAAAAAGTTATTTTCACTTTGGGGGGAGGTACATTACTAATTGCCCAATAAACTCAGAGAGAACATGGGCTGAAAATGTGATAGCTTATGCGTGCCTGTGTGAGTACGGAGACTGAAAATGTCTGGGGTCTGTCAGAGAAAGTTTCACCATTCACATTCCTGCTTTCCTGGACTGTCTGAAAACAGTGCTTTTTTGGTCTCATGCTTGTGGCTTTATCACCTGATTAAATCCCTCGCTAAAAGTTTTCTGCCAGGAAGTAGCAGCAAAAATGAGCCTCTTTAAAATCTGTATTTCCTGTTTATTCTCTGTGGGTATGTAAGGATGTGTATGAGGGTGGAAGAAGCAAGGACAACAATGCACTTGAGATAAATTAAAAGGAGAAAAATGGGTGTGTGTGGCCTATGTGGAACAATTCCAAGACATATTTTTAAGTTATTTCCCTTCAAAAAGTAGAAACATACACATATTATGCTATCATATTTTAAAAACAAAATAAGAACAAAAAGAAAATTAAAGTGGGGGATGGATATTGATATACATATTTATATCTATATATAGAGATTTCCATAAGGTATATGTTTGAATAAAATATATGTTCTATATCTATAATACACATGTATAGTATACACATGCACACACTTTTTTTTTACACAAAGATGTATCTGGATAGATAGACAATACACTGGTAATAATCGTTTCAGCTAAGGAAGAGAATGAGAGAATAGGGACTGAGGGTTGAGTGAGGTAACCTTCCACTGAATGTCTTTCATAGTGTGTTTAAAATATTTACTATGGACATGTATTATCTATTCAAACAAATGTTCAAATCATTAATAAAGACAGAGAGCTATTTGCCTACAAACCAAAATAAACACATAACAAAGTAAATTGCATATGTTTCATGAATAAATATTTTAAATATATAAAAAGTTAAAAAAATGCAGCTGGTGTTAAGTGTCATCTAAATTGTGTGCTGAACATTTCATAAGGCACAGTGGGGCAAGGATGTCTCAGATGTGTAAAAGATGTCATCATTTCTATTAGTTTACTGGGACTGCCATAACAAAAATACCACCGCCTGGCTGGATTGAGCAACAAGCATTGATTTTCTCACAGTTCTGGAGGCTAGAAGTTCAAGGTCAAAGTGTTGGCAGTTTGGTTTGTCCTGAGACATTCCTTCTCGGCTTGCACTTGGTCACCTTCTCATCAAGTGTTCACATGGCCTTTCCTCTCTGTGTGCACACCCTGGTGTTTCTCTGTCTGTTTTCTCTTCTTACAGAGACACCAGTCATTCTGGATTAGGACCAGCCTTGATCCTCAAGACCTCATTTTAACTTGATTTCTTCTGGAGACCCAATCTCCAAATATAGTCACATTCCAAAGAACTGGAGGTTAGGACTGCAACACATGAATTTGGGTAGCAGGCAGGAGGGAACATAGTTCGGTTCATAAAATTATTCTTGACTGATTTTCAAATCAGTCAGTAAGCTAGGCCATATATCCTCAAAGGAAAAAAGAAACAACATTAAAGGCAGCAAACAAAAGTCAAAGCAAATAATAATATAGAAACCAATGAGCTGAGATTTTTTTAAGACAATGGCAATTTCCCAGGCACAATCTCCTATTAAAAAAATGAAAACCAGAAATACATGTGAATGAAACCACTAGTTAGCTTTTTACCATAGTCAATGTGCATAGGGCAAGGAGTCTGTTTGCTTTTGATTTGGAAAAATAATTAGTTTGCCAAATTATACTATGGTAGATGTGATACTAATGCAAGTCATAAATTTAATTGATTTGGTGAAAAAATATTATTTCTAATGCTGTTTGAAGTTGTCTAGGCAAGATAAAATAAGATTGCTGGAATGTTTTATGTGTTACCAATTATTTTATGACAAGGACAGGTGAGTAGAACCTGTTGTACCCAAATCATGAATCCGAGAGACCACTAAAGAGCCAGCTCTGATGCAAATCACATGAGGGTCTTTATTCAGGCTCGAGTCTGGGCTTACATCTGTAACCGGCACAGCGGTACAGGAACGAGAGCCCCGACCCAGCACAGCAAGCAGCTTATATATACAGTTACAAGAGAGGGGAAAGAACTTTAAACTTGTTCACACATGATTGGGTAATTTCTCCTACTGGGTATGGGGGCGTTTGGGATTGGTTGGTTTGTATGGTGCGGGTCACGGCTGACCGCGGCTGACCATCAACGGTCAGGGGGGCTGGGTGGAACCGGTTGGGACATCTGGAATGTGAGATTACTAGGGGAGTGGAGCAGGAAATGGGGCCAGATGGTCTGCACCGTGACTCCACGGTTTTCTTTTGGTATGTGAACTTGTTTACCAAAAGTATACTACTGGGCTTGGGCGGGAAAGCAAGCATACATCTGAGTTTTAAAAACAAGTTTCAATATACATTCAAAATAAGCTTCAACCTACACTTAAAACAAGATTTATCACACAATTATGAATTAGATGGCCCTTGAGCTCCTCAAACCTATCATATAAAAGTGCAAAACTTCCTCCTTCCAAAAGGAGACGTTGGAAATCATCCCTATTAATCAGTTCATGCAGTAAGTAATGAATTTAGGCCACTGCAATGTGCTTGGGCTATCTTGGGGGCTTGAGACAAAAGAGAGAAGGGAACCGCTATGTCTGCTCCCTGCAGCATCAGTCTAGCCAAGTGGTGCTTCCAGTTGTTAAATGATTTGCTTGCTATTTGACCTATCTTCCCTCCTTGCTTCTTCTTTCCCTGTTTCTCCTCTTCTTTTGTCTTCATTTTTGTCCCATTTTGTGCACCATTTTTATAGGCAGAAGAGCACAAGATCCACAACCACACCAAAGCGACTTATGATGGTGAAAAACTATTCTATGGCCTGCTGTATACATGGATGCCAAATAATATTCTGTTCAATCTACTTCACAGACATTGTGAGGGCTTGATGAGAAATGCATGCAAAAACATTTTTTGAGTAATGAAGCCCTCTTCAAACGTTGGCAATTACTACAACAGAGAACTAAAAATGAAGAACTAAAAGAAAAAGAAGATCCATTGTCAATTGGTCAAGTATACTACAACTGAAAGGTACCTATAGAAATCTAGAAGAAACTTAGCTTACTCTTAGTCTTTTTGCCTCAGTGTTAACGATTAGCAAGCATTCAGACATTCTACTGCAGGACAAACAGCAGCCTATCCCATCCCCCCTAGGCAAATCTCCTTCAGATACAAGATCAGGACAGCTCAAATGACCACCCCACATTTGGCCAAGGAATTTGTGAATTGCAAATGTCTAACAAGTCTCTTTGCAGGACTTCCCCCGCCCCAGGGTTAACCTACATGACACAAATAAGCCCCACCATGGCAGCAATCATGTGACTAACCCACCCATCTGCCTGCTGTCCATCACCTGACATCATCAGTACCTGCACTTGCCCACCCCTTCGTGATGACATGAAAGCAGACCACCATCCAATCACCTGAATGATCCTCCCCCATTAAAAGGGAATGGTTAAAAGGACTCAACCACAAGCAACCAGCTGCCATTGCCTTGCTAGAGTCTGGTGTGGCCATGTGCTCTTTCTTTGAGCCATGGCTGTCGTCATGCTTCTTGGCTTTGGTCCCTCTCCCCCACCTTGGGGAGGTGACTCTTCTCTCTTCCTTCTCTTTCTCTCTCTAATTTACTTTTAAATAAACTTTTCTTTCTTAACCTTTTTGTGTGTCGCAATTCTTTGCAATTTACTCGGATCTCTAGATTCCCAGCGTGCACCTCCGGCTTGCCAGTCCCAGTAGTGCTGTGCGCCTCCCTGTGCCTCTCCACCCTCACCTGGTCCTTCCGTACCCTAACAACAACCATTAGGTATCTTGCTAGAACTAAGAAGCTGCTTTTTTCCTTCCAATGTAAAATGAGAGCTATGTCATGAGGGGAAAGGCTTTTTGGTCAATATATCTGAAGAAAATACACATGTCCTGGATCAAAGGGAATTCAATAATCTCTTGTTTTTTGTAAACTATTTATAAATCAGTGTTCGCTGTTAGGTTTTCTTGTAAAATACCTGTTTAGTAGCTTCTCATAAGGATACATTGCAAAACAGAACACCATGGTGCTCTGAATTCCAGAGCACAAAAAGAGACTCAAGAAACTCAAGTGCCAATCAGCTACACAAATAGTGATTCAAAGACAGTTTAAAAGCAAAACAAATGATGGACTGGTGGCTTTGAGGTTGATGATGACAGATTCCCTTTCCTAGGAAAAGGAAGCTGAAGCCACATTACAATAGAAGGATTCATTTGGTTTCTCCTCGATTGCCTGGGCCATGCAGCAGGTGCAAGGGAGTGACACTTCAGGGCAATTCCCGGGTCATGGATCTAGGCTCAGTGTTCCCAGGCAACACAGAATCCTCGGGGAAAGTACAAAGGAGGCGCTGTCAACTCCATTTTCTCAGTTTAAATGCATGGGGGGAAAATGCTACAGATTTTTTTCATAGAATGACAACAGCAACAAAAGCTGCATCAGACCACTTTTAGATTAAATTAGCTCCATGCACAGGTTGTTTGCGTGTTTGTTTTTCTAACTCAACCAGTCAATCCGAATAGCAAAATTAATTCCATTTGACCTGAACCAGCCTGGTTTTCTTCAGAACACATTTTTAAAAATTGAATGTGAGGTCCTTGAACTTTTCCCCTTCCTACATGGAAGTGTCTATTTACAGTCTAGGATCTGGGACTTCACAGTTACTTCTGGGCTGAGGAGGAAGCTGAGTATGGAAGACTGACCCCTACTCACAGTCTTTGTTTTTATCTACCAGATTGTACCAGCTCCCAATCAGTGGAGCCAGAAAGAGCATCTGGAAGGCATTCAGGCCACATGGAACTCGTCACTGTGCTCCTCCCTCCCCTGCTTTAGTGCTTCTAAGAAGGGGAGGCTGTCAAGAACCCTGGAAACAGATTTGGTGCAGTTTACATGAACCTAGGATTCATGGCTAGACATGACTGTGCTGTCCTGAAACTTTCTCAGGCTTTCACTGGGCATATGTACAAGGTATTAGAAAGAGGGAAGGGGGGATGCCACATTCTGTGCAGGTATTGTGGTTAAGCCTCTGTGTCCTTCCTGCTAGAAGGCAATGTATTGAGAGGGAAAAGGCATGGGCTTTGGAGTTAGAATCCTATCTCTGCTACTGTATTAATTAGCTTAAGTAAGACATGCTGCAGTAACAAACAACCTTAAATCTTAGTGAGTTTGAATAGCAAAGGTTTACTTCTCACTCAGGCTACATATCAGCTGTAGGTCAGCTGCTTCTCTGTTCCATGTGGTCTTCATCTCAAGACTCTGGCTAAAGGGGTCTCTATCTGGGAAATTGATCTTGTGGAAGAGGCGGAGGAGACAGTGGAACCATATGCTGCCTATGAACACATCACTTCTAGTCACATTTTATTGACCAAACATGTCACCTGGTCAAACCTATATTTAACCCCCTTCCCGGGAGGGGCAAGAAATATATTGAACAGCACAGCTTACCACAACCACTTGTTAATTCTGTATTCTTTGGCAAATTAATTTGAGGTAAGGATAATGATGTAGACCTGGAGATGACATTAAGATGATTAAATAAAATACGAATTTTAAATTGAGAATTATATTGCGGGAACAATCAATTTGTTTTCTTTGTATACCAGATGTATCAGTCAAAGAAATTATCAGCCCATCAGAGTTAGCTATTCTGATGCTCTAATGTGCAGATGTACAAAGTTAATTACTTTTCTTGGGAAATACTTGTATTTCAATAATGGCCTACATGCTGTTTTAACCTTAAGTCTTAGCTCTAATAAGGGAACTTACAGATGCTGGAAGATGCTGATCTATTGACTACTTGTCTATCTGCCCACAGGGCCCTCTAAGCTTTCCGGTTTGGGTCACTTGACCCTAACCTGTGGATCCAGCCCTGGGCCAGACTCTGGGACTGTCTCTCCCTCCCTTTGGAGAGAATTACATAGCTACAGCAGAGACACCTGGTGACTCAGCATCAATGCAATCTCGAAAACAGTTTTCCATGCAGTCTTTTCCTGTGTTTCCTGCTGGTTCTAATGCCTGAGTCCCCATCCTGGTTCCCAGCCCTGCACTAGTTTCTTCTAAAGCCTGCCTTGCTACCACTCTGGTCCCTGCCTCTCAGAAACCAGAGTCCTGCTGACTCTCAGCCTGTGAGTTCTTATTTTACATCCTTCTTGTATAAAGTAAGCAATGCCTCAGTTCTCCCACTTGCCAGGACAGTTACCTTCTGCCTCCCACAGGACCTCTCTGACACCTACTGCCCACCCATCTGGACTGCCACCAGTTGTCAGCTGATGGCCCCTTCCATGCCTCACTGATGTCTTGGCCCCAGTTAACCACACTCCAGTGCAGCAGCAGGGCAGGCTGGTGGGGAGGCATTTGGCAGTCACAGACACCAATGCCAGGCCTGGCTGATATTTCATAAATGGTTTTTTCAAGCATCAAATCTTAAGATTTGTTTTCAGTCATGGAGTCATTACTGCCTCTCCCCCTCCGTGAAATTTCAAGGCTCTCGTGCCAGGGACAGGGAACAGAGGCAAATATAAACAATAGTGGGGAACCATGTCTGTGCCTACCAAGCTGGGGTTTCTGAATCCCTCAAGATTTTGTGATAATGATAATGTGATATCTGTGAAGACATCTTCATGTTTTTAAAAGTTCCTGAAATTTTTCTATTGACCTAGAATGGTTGATGATATTTTTACTCTCTAACAGTATCATCTATGGTTGGGCCATACACTGCTCCCAGAGCAAACTAAGAGCAAGCAAAATGTTCTCTATACTCCCAACCTTCCCTTCATCCCAGCTCCCAGTTTACTCAAGAAGATTGAAAGTTGGGAAAGTGTGATGTGTCCCAGGTAGGGAGTTTAACATTCATGGTGAGAGGCTTTACTTCCCTTTGTCAGGAGGGGCAGACATTTTCTTCTCTCTTGTAATGGTTAGTGTAACATGAGCTGCTGTAATCAATAAGCCCCAAACTCCATAATAGCTCAAACACAATAGTTTATTTCTCACATAACAGTTCAAAGCAGATGTTACTGTTTGGCCAAGAGCTTTCCTCTGTAAGTAATTCAGGGATTCTGAGTTTTTCCATCATGCAGTTTTGCCTTCACTTCTTGTGTCCTCTTATCTGCAACCAGCACTGGAAGTGAAGAGTGCCTGGAGTGGGTACATCTGCTTCTTCAATTCATTGACCTGGAGATGTTCCATATCCCTTCTGCTCAAAATCCATTAGTGAGAACCAGTCACATGCATGCACCTTGAGGTCAAGGGGACTGGGAATTGCAGAGCCTGGTTGGAATGCTCTCTCTAAGAGACAAGGGAAGGGGAAAACAAATCTCAGTGGATATCTCCCTACAATTACCACATCACCTAGTGCCAAATGATAGGGAGAAGGCTCCAAGGGAATCATGTGTAGAGACTGGAGGTGCCTGCAAGAAGTGGAGACTGCCACCTCATCCTTGTGTGTATGCTCACTGACCCATACAATCTCAACCTTCCTCTGGTATTGCCTTCCAGAGAGGGGAAGAGTGCCGACAGAATTCTTAGGACATTTTAACATATGTCCACTGATAGGGCAGTGCTTCTGAATCCAAAGACTAGAGCTTCCTTTTTGTCTGGCTATTTCTAAAGCAGAGCCAGAGAGTGAAAAGTATCATGCCATATAAGAAAATGATGGCTGGGACAGCCTTATCCCTGTCCCCATGACTCTCAGAGAATGTGAAATATACCTCAATGGTTTTGATGGCATCTGCTAAGCTACAAGTCCAGTTCAATCTTTAAGAAGCTGTAGCAGGAGAAAGGAGATATAAGGTTGTCAGGAAAGCCATGAACCAGGTGAGATACCTATTGGAAGAGGAGAGTGGGGACATTTTTCCTAGCCAGGCTGTAAAAAAGACCCAATGGCCTCTCTGAGGAGTCCTCGGTACTAATGGTGGAGGTGGAATGAGAATCAGACAAAATCGGACACCACCCTCAAGGCAACCTTGAATACTACTTATGCAAACCACCCTATCAGCAGAGGTCACTAACATCAAACAGAGCCAGATCAAAACAGAGCTTCCTCAGAGACCTCTCTCTAACACACACACACACACACACACACACACACACACACACACACACACACACGGTCAATTAGGTAAGATAACCCCTACCTGGATAGTCTGTCATTGCTGCTCCTTGATACCCCAGATAATAGGGACCTAGATGAGAAAGAGAGATGGGCAGAGTATGTGCATTTCCATTCTCTGCTTCCCACATGCAAGGGTTACTGCTCAGGCCTGTCCTGCAGGGAGGGGAGGAGATGAGGTTTTTTTTTTTTTTTTGAGTTGGAGTCTCACTCTGTCACCCAGACTGGAGTACAGTGGCCGCTCCCGGCCATTGCAGCCTCAATCTGCTGGGCTTCGGCGATCCTTCTGCCTCAGCCTTCCAAGTAGCTGGAACTACAGGCATGCGCTACCATGCCCAGCTAATTTTTGATTTATTGTAGAGATGAGGTCTTGCCAATTTGTCCAGGTGGGTCATGAACCCACGGGCTCAGGCAATCTGCTCACCTCAGCCTCCCAAAGTGCTGGAATTACAGGCTGAGCCACCGAGCCAGGCTGGAGATAAGTTTTAATAGACTTAAAAATTGAACTGGACTCGTAGTTAAGCAAAGGTGACAAGAAAGTTATGAAATCAACTAAATATGCTGTTAAGAAACAGGGCAAGGGAACTTACCAGAGCGTAGCTTAAAGTAGTCATTGGGAAAAATAAAACTGTTATACTCTACTGAGCCAAGTCTCTTCAATACACTGTTAAACCTATTTCTGAGTCATTACTTGTATGTATTTGCCTGATTAAGGACTTTCTAATTTCAGGGGTGGAGTTAAATACGGGCTGTTTTTTCTTTAAATAGTGGCAATTAATTGAGGGAAGATGATCTGGTAAGCATCTGTAAAACCAAACCAAGCTTTAATTCTGCCTTCTAATCTCTCTTGTCCCCAAGTCCCCATCCACAAAAGATGGGACTCCTACTCAAGAGAATAATAAAGTTCTCTCATTCCAAGCACACAGATGGTAAAGAGGAGATGGAGTGATTCCAACTGCTTGTGATTTCCTAAGAAAACTTGGTTAGCCTTCTCCCATCAGGGAAAGGACAGCACAAATGAAGATTTCAGAAGGTGCACCACCACAGCATAGCCTGGTGTGCTACGTTGCCTTAAGCTTTCCTGGATATACTGGGTACAGCCCTGAATCTTAGCAAGAGGGGTGCAAGGCCCCTTCTACACTTATTATATTTAATTAATATAATAAGTACAATTAATTAACACATTAATTTAGCAGATACTGAGCACCACAGTGTATCAGGCATTCTCTGTGTCACTGCTAAAATACAACTGTGAACAAACTAACTTTACAGAGCTCACACTGTGGTGGGGGGAGAAAAACCAAGAACAATAAAAAATGTAATATGCGTTTTTTGAATGAACTAAGGGAGCATGCTGTGCAGTTATCTTGGGGAAGAGTATTCCAGACAAGAACTAGCTTGGATTCTCTGAGGAATGATGAGTATGCCAATGTGACTGGAGCGAACTTTGAGTAGGAGGGAATTTAGTAGATGTGGTTAGAGAGGTAAGGCAGGGCTGTCTTGAGGACTTTGGCTTGTGCGCTGAGGGAAATTGCGAGCCATCAGCGGGTTTTGAGCAGAGGAGTAACATCATCTGAGTGACACTTAAAAAGTATCATTCTGGTTATTTGAAGGCTCGAAGATAAACTCCAAGGAGGGCAAGGGAAGATGTGAAGAAATTCAGTAGGAGCCTCTGCAAGAATTCAGTTAAGATATTATGGTAACTTGGGCTGATATTGTGAGAAATTGTCAGATATGTGTACTTTTTAATGTAAGATCAATATTTTTTTTTTTTTTGAGTTGGAGTCTCACTCTTCCACCCAGACTGGAGTGCAGTGGCCGCTCCCGGCCACCGCAGCCTCGACTTGCTGGGCTCCAGCGATCCTTCCGCTTCAGCCTTCCAAGTAGCTGGAACTACAGGTGCGCGCTACCATGCCCGGCTAATTTTTTGACTTATTGAAGAGATGAGGTATCACCAAGTTGCCCAGGTGGGTCTCGAACCCGCGGGCTCAGGCACCAGTATGATTTTATAATGGATTGCATGTGGAGTATGAAAGACAGAAATCATGAATATCAGTATAGACAGAGAAGAGGATCAAAGACGATACAATGCAACATTGAAATGTTAGGAGGTTAGGGAAAAGAGGAGAAATTAACAAAGGAGATGGAGGGTTACTGGTGAAGTATGAGAATAGGCAGTAACTTTATAACAACCAGCTCACCAGAAAAAAACAATAATTCAGTATGTAGAGTTTGTCAGTCCATGGTGTAAATACTCCAACTATGGCCAATGTTAAGTTACTACTTACGAAGTTCTTAAAAATTTAATAGTCATCAACTCTCACAAGCCTGTATTAGCCAGTTCCATCACAGCACTTCTACGACTATTATAAATAACTGTAAACCAATACATCTGAAACCCTAGTTTAAAAAAAAAACTGTCTTGCAATATACAAAAGTGACAAAATTGATACAAGAAGAAACTACAAATTTATTTTTTATTTTTTTGAGTTGGAGTCTCACTCTGTCGCCCAGACTGGAGTGCAGTGGCCGCTCCCGGCCACCGCAGCCTCGACCTGCTGGGCTCCGGCCATCCTTCCGCCTCAACCTTCCAAGTAGCCGGAATTACAGGCGCGCGCTACCACGCCCAGCTGATTTTTATATTTATTGTAGAGATGAGGTCTCGCTGCCCAGGTGGGTCTCGAATCTGCGGGCTCAGGCAATCCACTCACCTCAGCCTCCCAAAGGCGCGGGATTACAGGCTGAGCCACCGAGCCCGGCTGAAACTACAAATTTATATAAGCCAGTTACCACTTAAGAAATTATAATTGCAACCAAAGTCCCTCTTTCTCCAAAAAAGCATCACAGCAAGATGGTTTCATACATATGTTTTATCAAACTTTGAAGAACAGATAATTACTCTTTAATATAAGCTGTTTAAGAAGAAAAATGGAAAGCTGTTCAGCTGACCTTATTAGAATTATATTACTTTGGTAATAAAATAGAAAAAAGACAATATAAGACAAAAATTTATAGGCCGTTTTCACTTTTAAACATAGGTACAAAAATGCCAAAGAAAAATATGTCAACTGTCTTATTTTGGGATTCTCCAAAAGCAAACCCTGAGATAAGGGTTCATGGAGAATCACTTATTTGGAAGGTGATCCAAGTAAACACCAGGAAATGAGTGGAGAAGTGAAAGAATAACAAGAAGAAAGCAAGTGAGTTTTCAAACAAGTTACGATGAAAATAACTTGAGTTTAACCCACTGGAAGCCAGTGGAGAACACATGCCTCAGTGTTAACCCTCCAGAGGAGCATGAAAACCAGGTCCTTCGTCTTGCTGATTCCATTGGTCATTGGTTGGTAGCTGCTTCTAAGAGGCAAGATGTCTTAATTTTGAGGTACTTGCAAGCTGATGTGCATACAGGCAGGGGAGGCTCAAGTGAACTGAGAAAGCCCTGAGGCCAAGAATCACAGATAATGGGAGTCAGCTTGTCATGCACAGGAATGGTCCATACCAAGGGGATATGTGCAGGCCACAGAAGCACCTCCTCTGCTAAGCGAACTGAATCTAGTAGCACATTAAGTGGAACATTACCATGCTCAAGTAAGATTTAACACAGATATGAAGTGACCATTAACAAATCTATTAATTATAGTGCTACAGTGTGGTTCTCACCCACATTATTAACTCAGTAGATGCAGAAAAAGTATTAAAGTCCAGCATCTATTTATAATTTTTTTAAAGTTTTGGAGAAGAAAAGAGAAAACTTCTTTTTGGAACAGCCCACGTGCATGGATACACATGTCCCTTGCTCTTCTTTGCAACAGGCCAGATGTCATGTGCGAGGCGTCCTACAATAGTTTCAAGAGGCCATCCTTTGTTGCCTTGATCCTTAATGTCAAGAGAACCAGTGACCATTGCTGCCCTTTCTTACAAAGACAATCTATGATTAAAAAGATGAGGTACTCTTAAGCCAAGCTAACCAAAGCAATCAGGAACCTTCATCACGTCGTGGACTCTCATGCGATGCCCAGGTCATGTGTACTCTTTTCTGCACCTAACTGTTAAATTAGCCATTTCTACCAAATCCATCACTCCCACACTGATGTAAATGACCATCATTTCTCATATGATCAAAGTGACAAGCTAAATCAATAGTGAAGGAATGCACTATTTAGATAATAGTATTGAGGACAAAACATTGATATGTTGAGAAAGTTAAGTGAAATTTCTATCTCCCATTATATTTTAAGAAATCCAAAAGAATCAGCTGCATAATTCTATTTATACAAAGTTCAGAAAGGAAAACTAAGAGATGTTAAAAGTAAAATAGTTGCCGTGACAATTTTTAAAAAATGCCCACAATTAAAAAAAAAATTAACCCTCTTAACCACAGAGACTACGTCTGCCTGCTAGCACCAATCCGTGCTACTGCTCCACCCTAGTCCACACCACACCAGCTCACCATGGCCGATGACATTGCTGCCCTCATCGTTGACAGTGGCTCTGGTATGTGCAAGACCAACTTTATGGGCCATGATACCCCCCTGGGCCATCTTCCCTTCCATCATGGGGCACCTGCAGCATCTGAATGTGATGGTGGGCATGGGTCAGGAGGACTCCTATGTGGGCGATGAGGCCCAAAGCAAGAGAGGCATCCTGACCCTGAAGCACCCCATTGGCATGGCATTGTCATCAACTGGGCAACACGGAGATCTGGCATCATACCATGAGCTGCGTGGCTCCTAAGAGCACCCTGTGCTGCTGACTAAGGCTCCCCTGAACCCCAGGGCCAACCATGAGATGACCCAGATCATGCTTGCAACCTTCCACAGCCCGACCATGTACATGGCCATCCAGGCCGTGTTGTCCCTGTAAGCCTCTGGCCATACCACTAGCATGGTGATGGACTCTGGTGATGGGGTCACCAACATGGTACCCATCTCCGAAGGCTACGCCCTCCTCTATGCCATCCTGTACTGGACCTGGTTGGCCGTAACCTGGCTGACTACCTCCTGAGGAGTCTCACCAAGCACGGCTACAGCTTCATCCCCACAGCTGAGTGGGAAATGATGTGCGACATCAAGGAGAAGCTGTGCCATGACACCCTGGACTTCAAGCAGGAGATGGCCACTGCTGTGTTCTCCTCATCCCTGGAGAAGAGCTTGTAGCTGCCCAATGGCCAGGTGGTCACCATCGGCAACAAGCAGGTTGGGTATCCAGAGGTGCTGTTCCAGCCTCCTTCCTGGGCATGGTATCCTGCGGCATCCACGAGACTACCTTCAATTTCATCATGAAATGCGACATGGACATCTACAAGGACCTGTAAGCCAACATAGTGCTGTCTGGAGGTCTCACCTGGGCATCACTGACAAGACGCAGAAGGAGATCACAGACCTGGCATCCAGCACTGTGAAGATCATCATGCCCCTGCATGCAAGCACTCCATCCTGACCTTGCCATCCACCTTCCAGCAGGTGTGTATCAGCAAGCAGGAGTAGGACAAGTCTGGCTTCTCCATTGTGCACCACAAGTGATTTTAGGTGGACTGTGACTAGCACGTTACACCTTTTCTTGGCAAATCTAACTTGCGCAGAAAACAAGATGAAATTGGCAGGCCTTTATTTTTGTTTGTTGGCTGGCTGATTTTTCTGTTTTTGGCTTGATGACTCTCAGGATTTAAAAACTGGAATGGTGAAGGTGACAGTGAGTTGGCGCGAGCATCCCCAAAGTTCTACAATGTGGCCAAGGACCTTGACTGTACCTTGTTCTTTTTTTGATAGTCATTCCAAATGCCATGAGATGCACTGTTACAGGAGGTCCCTTGGCCTCCCAAAGTCACCCCACTTCTGTCTAAGGAGAATAGCTCAGTCCTCTCCTGGTCCACTCAGGGGAAGTGACAGCATTGGTTTTGTGTAAATTATGTAATGCAAACAAAAAAATTTTGCCTTAATACTTTTTATTTTGCTTTATTTTGAACCTCAGTCACCATGGCCTCCCTTTTTTGTTCCTGACTTGAGATGCATGAAGACTTTTGGTCTCCTTGGGAGTGGGTGGATGTGTGGCGGCAGCCAGAGCTTACCTGTACTCTGACTTGAGACCAGTTCAATGAAAGTGCATACCTGAGACATGAAAAAATTTATCCTTTCAAGAAGTGGTGTCTGATTCTCTTCTTCTTGAGTGTGGCTTAGACTTTGAGAATAGCTTCTAAAAAATAAAATAAGGCTAAAATGACGTGTGCAACTTCAGAGTCTAGGTCATAAAAAGACACTCTAGCATCTATAACTATCCATCATTTATCTATCATCTAACTGCAAGCCTACATACATACCTATCTATCCATCTATCTTTCCCTGTCTTCCCTGGAGAAATTAGCTATCATGTGGTGAGCAGCCCTGGCAAAAGGCCCATGTGGTCAGAACTGAGGCCACCTACAACTGGCCCAAAAGAACTGGGGTTTTTAGCCGATTGCCCTATGAGTGAGCCTTCTTGGAAGTAGACCCTCCAGTTTTTCTTGGTTTTGTTTTCCTTATGTAAGAATAGCTTTGTTTTATTTTTATTTTTTATTTTAGAGTTGTGGGGTATATGTGAGGATTTATCACATAAGTCAATTTCATACAGGTGAGGTCTGGGCTTCTAGCAGTCCTCTCTCCTCAATAGTGGACCTGGTACCCAGTGTGTGGTTGCCTGTCCCTTATTCTTTCTCTCTCCCTCCCTCCATTAGCAGCGTCTGTTGTTCCCACCTTTGTGCTCATGTGACCAGTGACCAATGATCTCCAGTTTTTAATAAAATCTTCAGATGACTATAGCTTGGCTAACAATGTGACTGCAATCTCATGAGTGACCCTGAGCTCAAATCACTCACCTAACCTGCTCCTGGATCCCAGACACTCAGAAACTGTGAGATAATAATTGTTTATTATTGTGAATCACTAAGTTTGGGATAAGTTGTCATGCAGGAATAGATAACTAATATAGTTGCTAACTTTAGGGGGAAAAAGGGTGTTCATAAAGGAAAAGGAGCAAGAGAGAGACATATTTTTGTAATGTTCTATTTCTTGTCCTGGAGGATGAACATAGGTGTGTTCATTTTGTGATAAGTTATAAAGCTGTATCCTTATAATTTGTATAAAATTTTATATCTGTATTTCAATAAAAACTCAACCTGAAAATTTTGCTAAATTCAACTCTGTCATACAAAGGAATTTTGTTCATTAGTAAGACACTAAAGATAAAATTAACAGATTGGTGATCGTCTAGAAGAAGATGCTTATAATGTCCAAGGCCGACAATAGATTAATATCTAAAATACACAAAGAATTCTGGATACAAAGAAAAGTAAGCACATAGGAAAGAGTTTGAGTAATAATAGCATTCACAATAAAGGAAGCACAGTTAATAACTACATGAAGAAATATTTAAACGTACCAGTAATCAGAGAAATTCAAATTAAACAATATATACCTCTTTATGCACATCTGATTGGCAAAAATAGAAAAACAGATAATATCAAGTACTGATGAGGACATGTGAAAACAGAAACCGTCTTTCACTGCTAGTGGAAATGTGAACTAGTGCAGAGTTTTAGAAAGGAACAAAGTCTACAGAGCTTGCTTGTACTGCAGAGCTTTGTAATTCCATTTCTGTATTACCCACAGAAACTCTTTTATAAATGCACGAGGAAACACATAAATGAATACTGAGTGCTGTTTGGAATGGTAAAGAGTAAGAAATGACCACCAGGGGATTTCCTAAGTAAAATGCAGTATGTGCATGAGAAATAAATATATGCAGATATTTGGCTCCAATAATTCTGAGCTTTGAAACAAAAAACAAAGTGAGATATCTGGCCAAATACCCTTTCTGTACATTGAAAACACACAGCCAGGGAAAGGAGTGGAGGGGCACACTTCATCAACAAGGGTACCTGATCTCAAACCAGGTGAACCTGACTTCAAACCAGGTGATGTGGGGACCACAGTGATGCCCAAACTTTACCTGTACAATGACCATTTGTATACCTAACCCTGAATTGTACCTCAGATCTTTATAAAATTTTAAAAAAAGATAAGAAAATAAACAATAATATTAGATGCTTTCACTTGTATACATATGTGTAAATAAATACATGAATAGTGAAACAGACTAAAACAAGAAAGAATGGGCGCCTTTGAGTGAAGGAGGAGAGTCAGGTTGAGTTAGAGAAAGAAGGGAGAAAATAATGAAATAAAATATAAACAAAGGAAAGGTTTTTGATGAACCAGTGATCGTGAGGAATAAGCTTAGGAGTAGGTATGTTAAACTTCGTTCTGTACCTCAGCATACAAAAGAAGAAAGGGAAACCAAAAGACGAATGAAGAACCCAATTCTAGACTCCCTTGGATAGGAAAAGGCTCCAAACCCCTTGAAGGCTCCACCACTACCAGCCTCCAACACTACCTACCAGTCATCTTCTTTCCTAAGAAGAATAAGAGAAAAATAATGGTGCTCTAGTCTTTTTTAATGATGTGTTGAAATGTGTAAGAGCAGTCACAAATGTCACTATATTAAAAACTCCATGTGGCATTTAATTAGCAGGGACTAGTGACTTTCAATGTCCTATACAATACTAAATAGTTACGCACAACAAAAATTTTTATGGTAAAAAATTTTATGGCCCAAATATTTGTAAAAATTCCATTTAGAAACAATGAATAAGAAAAAAAGAAAAATAAGAAATTAAAAAAATTATTTTCTAAATTTATCTTTTTATATTAGCTATAACTTGTATGTGGGTAATCAATAATAGGAACATTATAATTATATTTCTATATTTTTCCATCACATATATTCACAACCCACTATATTGCTTCTCTGTTGTCTCAGTAATGTCTTATAACAAAATAAAATCTTTTTAAAAAAGTAATTATTTAGTGCATGACTCCACAGTTTTAGCAGGGAAGCTCTGTGATCTTGGCTTGTCTCACTTGTGCACTCAGTTAACTGTAGGTTGGCTAGGTGGCTATGCTTACCGTGGCTAGCCTCTATCACAGATCTCAGGACCAGTTGTCTGTTGGTCTACTATGGCCTGGTGTTGTGTGAGACACTGGGATGAAATGCCTCAAGTTCACGCATCTCTCCCTGTAGCAGGCTATTTCAGAAACCCAAACCACACCTGAATACAATTTACATATATAGCAAATCCATGTACCCCACAATTCTAAAATAAAAACTAAAGAGAAAAGAGGGGTAGCCTAATCTCTTCTTGATTTTCAGCTCAACCACTTGACTTGCTTTGGCTAATGGAATACTAGCAAAGAATTAAACAAGCACTTGTATATTTTGTTGCTCTTATTGTTCTTCCTTTGGCATGGCAATCCTCTGGTCTTGCCTGCAATGAAACCGTATTGACTCCTATAAAAAGATAATACCTCCAGCTTCTCTGTCCACACATTCATCCCAGAGAGATAAAAACATCTTGCTGGAGATAGTAATTTTTAATTTCAACAACTATCATTTATGGGCGTCTTCTGTTCATCAGGAACTGTGCTGACACTTTACATGTGATATACCAGTAAATCTTCACTGCAATTCTTCAAGTTCTTTCAAGTTCTTCTTATCCCATTTCATAGATTATCAAACAAGTATTCAGAAATTTGATTAATTTCCTCAAAATAATACAGCTAGCAAATAAATGAACTGAGTTTCCAGGTTTGTCTGCTTTCTGTTTAGGAAAAGAAACAGATACCGGCTTTTGGGGACAGAAAAATGTTGACATCATATGGCTAGGAAATGCAAAGAAGCCCATATTTAAGCATTATTTTTTAAGTGTGTCTCCACAGTTGGTGCCTTTGTGAGGATGGTCTTGACCACAACTGAGATGGTAGCTGCTGGGAAGGTGCTTGATATTGCATGATTCCAGACTCCACCCCTCCAGCTGCCTACACATGTCCCTGGCATTTGCTACATCAGGACACAGGGACTAAGAACACTTCTGCTTACTGTGCTGCCCCCACATCTGTGTGTGGGGCCTTCTTAGGGGTGCCTTCCTTGGAGTCAATGAGTCATAAAGGAGTTCCATCCTAAAGGACCTGTGCTGTCTGAGCCAACTGCTCATAACACTTCGAGTTGTCAAAATGGAGCCAACCCATCCTTTGGCCAACCTGTCCTCTAGAAATATCCTCAGCCCACCCTCCACAGCTGCCACCAATTTTAGAAACCAGTACTGTTTACACAATCTACTTTTTTCCTTCCTCAAAATATCTGTTTTAGCACCGAGGACAGAAATCCTTCATTTTTTGGGTGCATGTGTGGGAGATCTCACCATTTTCTAAGAACCATACCATGATTAGAGAAGATGTCTCCAGTTGTAAAAGGGACTTATACGTGATTTCTGGAATATTGTTGGATCATTCCTGCCAAATTGACCAACATGTGTACTATTTTCAGGTCAGTCATGAAATGAAAGCCATAAACACTAATGGTTATTTTAAACAATCTCTGACTCTTTAGCACTTTCCAATAGCACCTACCACAGTGTACTGTAATCTTTTGTTAATTTCTTATTTGTTAATTTCTTTGCCTCCCTTATTAGAAAAAAAGCTCCCGGAAGGCAGAGATTTAATTTTTTACCTGTTTGTCCCTAGTAACTAGCATGTCACTGGGCACATAAAGGTTATGTAAATGATTGCTGAAATAAATGAGATCTAGACTGATGACGAGTCTAAATAAAACCCTAGAGAATGAACAAGGCTTCAAAACTAAAATCAAGGGCTAAATTCTGCAATCACTGCCTCAGTCCTTGGCTTCTTTCCCAGCTCCAAGCCTTCCCCATCCCAATCACTCAGGCTACCATCTTAAATCAAAAGAAGAATTACAAAATAATTCTTTTTATGCATCTAAAAATATGATCTAGAAAATGACCATGACTGGAGAGATGGGGAAGGGGAAGCTTTATGGGCCAGGAGCAAAAGGGATATTATTTCACTCAAGGTAATTTGGCTACCCAAGTCAGAAGAAAAATCAGAGAAAGAAACAAAAGCATGCGAGAATGCTCAGTGAAAAATGCTGGTAGATTGTCCAGAACCAAAGGGGTCACAAGCAGGTACTGAGCTCAGAGGACAGAGTAAAAATTTGAAGCTGGTAAGATAAAAGCAAGAGCCGGGCTCGGTGGCTCAGCCTGTAATCCCGCGCTTTGAGAGACTGAGGTGAGTGAATTGCCTGAGCCTGCAAGGTTCGAGACCCGCCTGGGCAGCTTGGCGAGACCACATCTCTACAATAAATCAAAAAATTAGCTGGGCGTGGTAGCGCGTGCCTGTAGTTTCAGCTCCGTGGAAGGCTGAGGCGGAAGGATTGCCGGAGCCCAGCAGGTCGAGGCTGCGGTGGCTGGGAGCGGCCACTGCACTGACTCCATCTCAAAAAAAAAAAAAAAAAAGATAAAAACAAGAGCAAACATAAGTGAAAGTCATTATTTTTGATCATGAGTGATGCAGAGTGCATGACATATTCCTTGTGGATACTGCATATCAAGATAGTTTAAGAGAAACAAAATACAAATCTCTTAATGTAATTCTTCCAGAATAAAATTCACAAATAACCCCTGGCATAAACACAGACAATCTCTAATCAAAGCACTCAGTCATTTCTGCCATCACTGAGTGGCTCCAGACATAATTTAATAGCAGTTCAAATTTAATATGACTTAAGATATTTCAAGAGCTGTTCACTTTGTTCTACAACAGTACAGAAGTGCTCTGCTCCAAAATGAAAACATTTGTGCTAAAGTATTGGATGATTTACAAACTCTGATACATACTGATGCAGAGTGAAGCAATATAGAAAGCAAAGTCCACTCATTTTTTAAAAATTCAGTTTCTCATGAAGCTCTTATTTTACAACTGTTAATCTGTGAAATAAATTAAAAACATGATGATTTAATTGGATAATAACTTTATTTCATTAAAAGATTTTTATTAAAAGAGAATAATTTGCTTCATGGGCATATGGAAGCTTTGACACATCATTCATTTGTGTGGCCATCATTTATCATGGTGATGTCAGCTTTACTAGCAAATGATCACCGATGATTGGAAAGGACCTTTTTTTTGCCAATTTGCTTTTTTTTTAATATAAATTTTTTATTTTAAAGATATGGGGTACAATTCAGAGTTAGGTATACAAATGTTCATTATGCATGTACCCTTGTTAATGAGATGTGCCCCCCCTCCCCTGGCAGTTTTCCACGACTGCCAATCCCTTTCTTATAGTATTATAATAATTGTTGTAGGTCCATTTATGAGTGAGAACATGTGGTACTCAGCTCTTTGTTTCTGTGATAGTTCATTCAGTATTATAGACTCTAAGTCCATCCAACTTGCTGCAAAGTTCATAATTTTGTTCTTTTTTAAGGCTGCATAATATTCCATAGATGCTGGAGAGGATGCAGAGAGGACCATTTGAGTAAAGTGTTCTGCAGCTAGTAAGGCATAGTTAAAATAAGAGTGGCTTACAAGATTTATGAGCTATTTCTTCTCTCACATAATATAAGTCTCCAGGTAGGAAGTATAGGGCTGGAATGGCCTACACTCATGAAGGACCCAGAGTCCTTCTATCTTTCTGCTCCATCATTCTTGAATGGTGGGCTCCATTCTCAAAATCACTTATCCAAAATGGCTGACTGGGCTGTAACTATTACATCCAAATTCAAGAAAAATAGGGAAAGACCAAAACAAACAAAGTAACATAGTTGTCAGTTCATCTTTTAAGGAGATTTCTCAAAAGCCCTAGAGGCAAAGTAGACTAAGAAGTGTAAACTTCAGCCGACACTTTTCCGACACTTTTCCAACCCAAACAGAAAGAAGATATTGTTGTTACTAGAGAAAGAGGAAATTAATATCAAGTACCTGAGTAGCCCTCATTATTTGGAGAAGAAAAATAAAGCTGGCTAGCAAGCTTCCCTAACTTCAAGCAACTGGTAAGGATCGATCCCAGACAAGTGTCATGAGCATCCATTCCTTTCTCTCTTCTGTCTTCTTAAGAAAACTGATTTTTTTCAGGTATTCACTCCTCCCATACAGAGTCCTTGTATTGACAGAAACTATTCAAGAAGGCCATTCTCTCTCCCTTTCTATAATTGGCTCTAGGCTAGTCACATGAAGTCAACTGGGTCAATTAGTTTCCAGAAGTCTTCCCCATGGCTTCTGGAAGAGTTATTCCTTATGAAAAGATGACTGAGAGCAGGAAGTCATTTTGTTTTGTTCCTAGATCTTAACACAATGATGAGAAAATAGAAACTGTGTCCTGGAGGAATGCATATTCTAGATAAAGATTAACCTTGCTGACTTTTTTTCCTAGAAACCCAGATCTCTCAAACATGTATTGACCCATTGTAATCTTAAACTCCTGAGGGTGATGAGGCCATGACTCCATGTCTGGTGACCAGGACACCCCTTCACCCCAGGGTTTCCAAGACATCCTAAAGTGGTCAACAAGGAAGTTATGGCAGTCACATCTACTTGAGTGCAACATCTCCAGAGGAAAGGATTTAAACCGGGGGCTGGGAGACAGGGTCTACTCATCTTAGAGTGCTGGCCTTCCTGTTTATGGGAAGTGACCCTTTTCTTAAATAAATATTTTTTTCTTCATCTTTCTCTGTGTTGCAAATCTTTGCATTACTCAGATCTCTCATTGCCAGTGTGCACCTCTGGCATGCTGGCTCCGGCGGTGTTGTGACCCTCTGCACCCTAACACCTTGATCTTCTGGGAAAAAGTCCCTAGAAGCAATTCTTTATCTCCCTCTGTCTTACTTATTAATGGATATGAGGCTGGGGGTGGTGGCTTATGCCTGTCATCCCATTTTGGGAGGCCAGGGCATGAGAATCGCTTGAGGTCAGACGCTCAAGACCAACCTGGGCAACACAGCGAGGGTCTGTAT
The DNA here is from genome assembly GCF_000164805.1 of Carlito syrichta. NCBI lineage: Eukaryota > Metazoa > Chordata > Mammalia > Primates > Tarsiidae > Carlito > Carlito syrichta. The sequence continues at coordinate 149,709 of NW_007234010.1, read as the reverse complement.
CTACACACACACATACACACACACACCCACACACACAGAAATAGGGAATCCAATTATAGGGCAATCTCTCAATACCACCATGAAACCAACATACAGGAAGGAGAGAAGAACCAAGAAAATGGTAGGAAAACAAAGACCAAGTAAATAGATTAAGTTTCCAGGTACATTTTCTTATTCTTCAAGATGATTTGAGTTTGATGGTTCTTGTTGTCAGTTTGGCAGACACATCTAGCTTGACCCTGGTCCAACTTGTTTGCCTCTACCATCCGGAAAGCCTCCTCTTTCTATAGCAGAAGCCATACTATCAAAACACTAGGGCCTGCCAGCACGTTGAAAATAACATACACAATGCCATATAAGTAATAATAACTCGTTGCTTAAATTTAGGCTAACTCTACAGATACTTCCATATTTGGCTGTTCACCACAGTAACTATAAAGTTTCCTTTTTGTTTTCTGTTTTCACAAAAAGCTGTGTTGTCTTTCTCTCCCAAGCCTGGTATCATAGTAAGGGTCACAGCATGTCTTCTCCACCTCAACAATCGTGTTAGCTTTGCTGCTTGACACAGATCAGACATCTCTTGACTTCCCATTGCATAAGTCTGAATATATTCCTCATTGTATCTGATATCTGGCTTCTGCAGCATGTCAGCTGTCTCCTTAAATTGTTGCTTTCCGGTGCATATTTATGGCAGCAATCTAATCAGCTGAAACTGATGCTGCTACAGTTTGGAGGCGTTGCCATCGCAAACACTATTGCAGCTTGAGTGAACATGCCATGATCAAAGTCCACCAACAGGTTAACGTCTATCAATGACTGGTTTTTTAGAGTTGTACACAAGCCATCTTTACTGATGGTTGTTTACACACCCAGCAATGTTTGCTGATAATGATGCTTACCATTATTAAACATTTTAAAGCTTTTTTGGTTGTGCTAAGTATTTTTGTGATTGATATTTAAATAAAGAACAGGCCATTAGAGGATACAAGCCCATGTGTCAAAAAATGGACAAACATTGATGAGAGGATTATTAATGAATTTTAGCCAGTTGATGGACATTTTCTGTAACAGAATAGGCATAAATAGATAATAGTGTCTATAATTGAAGTTATTCATTTATATCAAGACTGAAGAAAGCATTTGATGTAATATGTATTAAAAAGGACAGAATATTTGCAAATTTACTCAGAACAGACCTGTTTACATTCTAATTATCAATGTAGTTGGCCATAGTCCTAACTGCCTATATTAAACAATATACTCCAATCTCAGATGTAATAATAAATTACACATTTAAAGTTTGCTCTCTGAAGTCCATCCTTACTTAATAGTTTAAATTTGCTACATGCTATTCTCAGTTTTCCAACTGTCTCCTAACTTGGTTCTTTAAAGCCCACACCTCATATATATGAGGGTAGAAACATAAAATGGTAAAACCTAAAGGCAATTCAGCAATTACCTAGTGCAACTCCCTCATTTAACAGAAAAACAAGTTGAAACAAGGGAGGTTAAGTGATTTGCTCAACTTGTGAAGACACTTAAAGTTTGAAACCTGCATCTCCTAATTCTTAGTCTATGATCTTTCTACTGAACCACAGTATTGGGTGATTACCACTGTTTACAACTGCTTACAGTCAGCCCTAAACATAAACTTTCATTCACTTGCTATGATAGCTACAGCTTTTATTAAAGTACAAAATCTACTTGGAATTTCCAATGAAATTGAGATTTCTGTTGTATGTCCAGGTCCAGAAACAAAGATTTCAATTTCAACTTATAAAAATGGCTAACTAAAAGACAGAGTTTTAACCATAAATACACATTTCAAAGAATTTAAGCAGGACAGAATATAGTTAGCACTAAAGCTACATATGAATGTAATATGAAGGTTACTCTGCCTATGTTTGATGACTCAGAGGCACTTACTCTGGCTTGAAAATTATCACTACGGATACTGACACTAAATTTATGGATATACTGGCTAGTATGGATACACTAAAATTGATAAATTGACTATAATAGCTAACAGGATGACTTCTTTGTATTTTACATACAAACCATTCTGGTAATATAAAACAATTTTAAAACACAGACCAAACATGCTAAGATGCTTAAAGAGGTTCAGAAATCATTGTCTGGCTCTAAATATCTTGGTGTCATCTTCAAATAATCTTTCCTAGGATTAAGAATATAAAGAATTCTATTTAATGAGTTTATGGACTTATGAAGCATAAAGAAGAAAGCATGAGAAGTAAGGTCTTCCTGTTATTATCTACTTGTAAATTTATTTGTTTCTATAGGCAGAGAGGGAAGTTACCATTCAGTAAGTAGATACTACGTGCCAGGATCCATTTGACACTCCATAGGTACTAACCATTCTCCAAATATTGTGATTGTTATTATCCTGTTTGTCATATGGAAAACCTGAGGATAAAAGAGGCTAATGATTGACTCAAGTTTACACACAGATTGGTGCCTGTCTGTTCCAAAGTCCATGCTTTTTACCTCTGGATATTCCAAGGGGAATAACTAGTACAGCACTTTATGCTGCAGAGCATAATCTCTCCCCACATGACACTGTCCTGGGATACTGAAATGTTTCTAAAAGTAGCTCATTTGATCACAGAGGCATCCATCTGGTCCTTCTCCAGCTATTCCAAAGTCATTGTTTCCTATGCTCAGCATCACATATCTAAAAGATACTGCTGCTGCTATTTTTCTGCAACTGGAGTTTAGCAATAGAGTATTTTCCAAAGCAAATCTGCTGCTCTGGGTGATTGCTCTGAAATCTCTGTTCCTCATTAGATGATGCCAGCCACGAGGAAATAGTAACAACTTACATTTTCATTGTAAACTAAAAAATTCTACCAAATTAATGATCTTTTCTTTTATCATAACAATCTTGGGAAGTAGATAAGGTAAATACTGTTTCTGTTCATCTGATGAGAGAGGCTGGGTTTCAGATACGAGATATGGGACTTGCCCATGATCAAAGAAATAGGATATGGCAGAACCATACCTTGAACACTGAATTCCAAATTCAATGATCTTTCTGTTTTCCTTGCCAGCCTCCCCCTTTAGGTAGTCCATGTCTGCCTGAAATTCTTTGCAGAATAGGGGGAAATAGCTTCTATCTCAAAGTAGATGAGACAGAAAGAGAAAGAAAATACAATGATATAAGCCTACGCTGGTGGGCTTTGTATGAAGGTGCTTCCTTCATATCTAGTTCCTACTCCTTGGTAATTTCACCTAGCACCCATGTTTCACCTAGTACCCATATGTTTGGCTTAGCTGCCATATGTTTCAGGGAAAACTAATCCCAAGTCTGGTTTAGGAGTAGGTAAACTACTAATCAGTATAATTCAAATATCTTTTTAGAACTTTTGGTCAGCAAGGGGTATATAACCTAATCCAGGCCAGTGAGACTGGAGAAGATGTTTGTTGGGGCTCATGTGAAAGAAAGGCTTACTCTCTTTCTGGCTGTCATGTGGTTCGGATGTGAAGCCTGGTACCATTGCAGCCATTATGACACCATGCAAATCTTAAACTCTACCCTACATATGACTATAAATGTCTTTCTCTCTCTATCCATCCTTATCTTAAAAGAGGATTGAAAGCAGACATAGAGTTATAAGAATTTAAAAAATCACACTTATTTTTAAGTAAGCTTGAGTTTGGTTTCTTTCACTTGCAAGCAAATGTATCCTCATTGATTCATTCAAGTGCACATTTAAACATTTTTTGAATAAAAATAATTTTTTTTTGAGCGGGAGTCTCATTCTGTTGCCTAGACTGGAGTGCAGTGGCCGCTTCCGGCCACTGCAACCTCGACCTGCTGGGTTCTGGTGATCCTTCCACCTCACCCTTCCAAGTAGCTGGAACTACAGGTGCGTGCTACCATGTCCAGCTAATTTTTTGATTTATTGTAGAGATGAGGTCTCGCCAAGTTGCCCAGACGAGTCTCGAACCCGCAGGCTCAGGCAGTCCACTCACCTCAGCCTCCCAAAGCGTGGGATTACAGGCTGAGACACGGAGCCTGGCTATAAAAACAAATTACACAGCACTCAGGATAGTTCCAACTATGTCATCCCAATGTCACAGGTCTTGAACATAAATAACTTGGGATCTGGTCCATGACCTTTTGCCACTTTTCAGATTGACAACTAAGCACAACTTACCAGTGTTCTTTCTTCAAGCAGTCCTTTCTTCTGCTAATTTTTTATGGTACTAAAATAAAACATTTTTTCACCATGGCAAAATTAATTAGGACACAGCATCTTCATTAAGAGTTTTTAGTCCAATAAGGTAATAGGCTGAGCTAAGGAGAGCTGGGAATCAAGTACAACACGTTGACAACTAATGACAAGAAGACTGATGTCTAGTAGCTGAGGTTATTGTATAAATAACTTTAGTTGAATGCATCTAAGAGCTAATAAGATAGTATGTAGGGGAAAACACAAAACACTAAACAAATGCAGACTGACACTATTAAAAAGAAATGTATTCTCTATTATTGTCAATGTGACAGCTTCTACGGGTGTCAAAAATCAGACAAAATTTTTTTGGTCCTTGTTTACAAGTAACTTTAATGGGGTCAAGTAAGAATCTCTAAGAACAAGACCATTATTATTTTGTGAAACTATTTGAAAATTGGATTGCTTGGGACTGCATACTACTAAACAGTCATTTCAAGAAAAAGGATTCTATGGTAAATAAAGTTTGGGAAATGCGCTCTTATTTTTATCTGCTTAGAATCTATTTCTCCTTCTGGTAACATTGTCCCAATGCCACTCCCAGGCCTTGTGGGTTTTGTGGTACTAACCTGAGCTCCCAGAGCACAGGGTATGAACCAGACAATGGTGGGCACAGAGTATGAACCAGACAATGATCCTATTCCATATCTCTGAACTTAGTGATTGCTTAAGGAATAGGCAAGTGGTCCCAAAGAGAGTCAGTCCTGAGACTTGTGCTGGCACCCTTGGAAAAGTGGTCCTCTTCTTCCGCCAAAGTTGTAAATCTGTGTTCTTTTGTTTTGTTTTGTTTTCGTTTTTAAGGGAGCCTGGAGTCATTTGCTACCTTCAAAGAGAGACTGGCTGAAGATGAAGCTAACTCAGAGAAAAATATAGCTAAGAGATGCTGAAGACGGGCATCTAGTGATGCTCTTTCAGTGTCCGGGCCTGATGGTACCTAAAGTCCCTGACTTTCCAGTTACATGTACCTTCTATTCTGAAGGCAACTCACCGGAAAGACTAAAGAGGCCCGGCCACAGCCACATGCCCCTTACCGTCTACTCAATTACAGACCACAGTGTGACTGGAAAACTGCCGGATCCCAGTTGCCCCTCCAGCTCTGTGTACTCTTTATTCACACCATGTCAGGGCCTACACCATGGAAGCATTTCTCAGGTCTTTTAAGCAAGTCAGGCTAGCTCTCCTCCTCTTCTCTCCTCTTTCAAAGACCCAGCCTGGCCACCATACACACAGTAAACTTTCAAGACATATTTGAAGAACAAATTTTTCATAAAGCAACTGTTTGGAAGTTCTTAGAGGTTCTCTCTGGGGATTGGATAGACTGGATTCTACCTTTAATTTGGTTGTTCAGAGTTTATTTTTGATTGTTAGTCAACAGAAGACTGAGATCTATGACCTTTTTGAACGATGTCTGCTACCTAGTCAACACCCGATAAGTGTTAGCAATCATGATTTTTATTTCTAAAAGTCTTTTTTTTCTTATTTTGCCTATGCATTGTGGCTCATTCCTATAATCTCAGCAATTTGGCCAGGAGTTTGAGATCAGCCTAGGCAACATAGCGAGACCTGGTCTCTACATAAATTAAAAAAAAAAATAATAATCCAGCCTGGGTGACAAAGACCTTGACTCAAAATATATATAAATAAATAAAGTTTTCTGTCTTCACACCCTTTAGGATGGCTACTAAAAAAGTAAAAAACAACAACAAAAAAATTAAAAACCTAAAAAAATTGCTGACAAGGATGTGGAGAAACAGAAACCCTAGGACATTGTTGGTGGAAATATAAAATGGCGCAGCCACTGTGGAAAATAATATGACAATTTGTCCAAATAGTAACCACAGAATGACCAGATGATACAGCAATTCCACTTCTAGGTACATACTCAAAGTAATTGAAAGTGGGGTCTTGGAGAGATATTTGTATACTCATGTTCATAGCAGCATTATTCACAAAGCAAAAGTTTGGAAACATTCCAAGTGTCCATCAACAGGTGAATGGATAAACAAAATGTGATATAGACAGGCAATGAAATATTATTCAGCTTTAAAAGGGAAGGAAATTCTGACACATTCTACAGGATGGATGAACCTTGGACACATTATGCTAAGTAAAACAAGCCAGCCACAAAAGGACAAATACTGCATAATTCCACTTATATGAAGTACTAGAGTAGTCAAATTCCAAGAGACAGAAGGCGAAATAGTAGTTACGAGGGGCTGGGGCGGGGCGGGGTCAGGGATGAAGGGCCAATGCTTAATGGGTCCAGAGTCTCAGTTTGGGATGAAGTTCTGGAGACAGATGGTGGTGACTGTTGGCACAGCGGTGTGAGTGTACTTAATGCTCCTGAATTGTACCCTTAAACATGACTAAAAGTGATAATCTTCATTTTAAGTGTATTGTACCACAAGAAAATGTAAAAAAATGTCTTCTAGCCTTCCTGATCAGGCTGGAAACACACACACACACACACACACACACACACACACACACACACACACACACACACTTTTTATTTGCATCTTCTCCAATTTGTTCAGATAAATATTTCTTCTGACAAAGGTTCTCAAGCAGCTCTAGCCTAATCAGGGAAGGCCTGAGAACACAGCAATTATTTCCATATCTCACATCATTGAAGGTTATTTTATCATCACGCCTCCAACATACACTGACATAGACAAATTTAGGGTTCCTTTATCTTGTAATTCACTTACCAGATATAGGGAAAAGGCCTAATTCTCAAAATGCTCAGTGCATTTTGACTAGACATACTACCTTGTCAAAACCAGAGGCCATATCACCTTTCTGAGAAGGAAACAACACTCTCTCCTGGCTCTTTCTTGCTGACTCGTTTTTCTTTTGTTTGGTGAGGATTCCTAACCAGCTAAGACCATTAGCATATGTGAGAAGGCCCACATTTTATGCAGAGTTCATTTAGCAAAGACTTCAGGATGTTAAATCTAATTATAGAATTCCAAAGAGATGGGCGCTTGCTTACTAAACCAACCATTGTCAGCATCTGTTCTGGACAAAACAATTAGAGTCTTTAAGCTATTGCGAGATGGGATTAAGTTTGTCTCATTTCCCATTACAGCTTAAAGTACTTCTGATGAAACATTAATTGGTGCAAGTTTTCCCAACACTAAGCACAGCAAAAAGAGCAGCAGCAGCTGATTCAGCCAGGGTAGGGGGTTCAGGGTGCGTGGAGTGGGAAGGAAGCTGCAGACACTGTTATTGCACTGTCGTCGTCGTCGTCGTCATCTTTATCAACACCACTGCATCTTCATATCAGAAAGTGGAGATTCCAGAGAAGGTTCAAGGAAGCACAAGACTGGAAGCAGATGTTATGACGAAGCAAACTATTGCAATGATTACTGGGGGAAGGGAAAAAAGGTAAGGGGAGCCATTCTTGCCCTTCTCTTCCCCTGTAGCATCCATGAAACAGGTCCCTCCTATTTGATCACAATTTTAATAGAAGATCAGGCCTCTATTAAATACTGCTATATAAGCAGAGATCAAAACAAGAAAAAAATCCAACGTATCTCCTCTACAATAACTCAGGGCTCAACTTGATAATTACACACTGGACCTGTAGGTTCAGACCTGGAAAGCAGCGAACTGGTGTATGGCTCAGGACTTGAGCCAAGAGGCCAAGTAATGCTTTGAGATTCAGATGTTTGCTAGAAACTGCCTGAGCCATATCAGAATGATGTCTTGCACCAAGATGAACACATAGCTAAGAGCCAGAGTCCGGAGTGACTGGCTAATCTGAAGACAAAAGGCTACCAGAGCAGCAGCTACTCAGGTAGAATGACTGACTCCTCCCAGAAGGATATATTGGTTTTTGCCTCCAGTCTTTTTAAAGGCACTCCTGGGACCTGACATAATGAGACATAGGCAACCTTAAAGCAAGGATAATTAAACACAGCAGGATTTTGTAGGAGGGGGAGTGAAAAGCCAAGCTGTGAACTCTCCCTCCCTGGGGACTCTGAAAACAGACATTTTGGTAATGATTTAAGCCTTCCCCAGCTGGGACCTGGAGGAAATAAAGACTGGAACCTTATTCCCTTTTCTAAATTGTCTCATCACTTTCACCTAATGTGCTGGAATGCTTTGCAGAGTCTTTGGTCTTCTTAAGAGCTTTAAGAAATGAGTAAATGGAATGAAATAGTCTCATTTTCTAAAAGTCATTGAATTAAAAAGGAGAAAGCTTATACACAGCAGGTGAACCCATGTCTTTAAAAGGCTGATGATAAAATAATCACTATTTTATGGGATGGATGCTTGCTCAGAGGGTAGTGACTTGCCTGCTCATTTCAGGAAGAGATCTGCTGTGGACATAATTGACACCCTATTAGCATAATACATTATACACTTTGTGGCAATCACAGGAGCTGCAAGACTAGAGCAAACTAACAATCCCATGAGCATGAGCATCATTTCTTTCCCTCCAATTCTCTCCTAAGCCCATTGACACATTTGTTTTGTAGTCAAGGCTTCCGTGGTTACTTCAGCAATGCAATCTCTCTTATATGCGAATGTGGCTAAAAAGACTCCCTTTGACCTGTGGTCATTCCTCCAATGTCTATTGTTGTAATGGTCACTCGTTGGTGGCAACAGCCAGAAAGTGAAGGTCACTATTCCTGAGCCTCGGGAACTCTGCCAGTGGGCCTAGGGACATAAGCTGCTGCCCTCTCATTGCTGCATTGGGTGTGGCTGCTCACCAGGACCATTTCCTAGCCTGCTCCTAGAGAAACACACGACTCCTGGGCTGCAGACTTGAATCTGTGAAGCTCTTGGAAGAAACCTTTCCTATTTCCCTCATTTTTGCGAGGAACAGATGGGAGACTCAGAGCAGGAGACTGCCATGACTGAGCTCACTCAAGCACGCAGAGGCTGAGTCTCCTTAGTCCCCTTCATATACGTCTTCTTATTGTTAATACCAATAAGAATTGTCTTAAGTATTGAGCAACGATGTGTGCCAGGAATTTTAAGCATATTATCTCCAATCTTTGCTATTATTCTACAGTTAGGCAATGATATCCCCTTTCAGACGTCTCAGAAAACTGGAATGATTTGCCATATACCACTATACCACAACACTAATATGTAGTTGATTTTGAATTCAGAACCAGGCTTGTTTGACTCCATACTTTTTTCCACCATGACCTCAGCAGTACATGGGACTACTCTAGACCCCACCACTCTTGGGCTCCAGAGAAATACTCCTCGACACCTGCACTGGCCTTAACTAGCCTGTCCTCCCACATCTCAACACACGGTAACCTTCCAAGCATCTGTCCTCTGCCATACTTTGAGATATAACCCTTAATATTTTGCAAAGTTTTTCCTACTTTTTTTGGTAGATTTTTTTCACTGTGGGCTCAGAGTGGATGTTTTCTCATACCTTTAGAGTATCTATTTCAATTGTTGATCTTATGACAGTGCAGTACATACAGTCTTGCAGATTGAGATATCTTCATGTGGCAAGCAAGAATGGGGAGTGGGACTAACTTGTGAGGTGATGAGGACTCATGAGTACATATCCCCTCGGTGGAAGACTGGCCACTGTGGAGTCAGGATATTTCCGTTGTTTGTCTACATATGTCTAATACAGTTAAGCCAAGTCTCAGGAATTCCAGTGTCAGTGTGAACAAGTCATCTGTTCTGAACTTTGGAGCAATGCTGCCTTAGACTTCCTGGGACAGACTCCGATTTGCAGTCTGGCATTGGCCCTACTTTATTCTCTATACTGACCTTGTCAAATTATGTAAGTCCTCTAAGCTTGTTTTCTTGTGTGTAAAGGAGGATAATAACAAACCTGATGAAGGTATTATGAGGAAGAAGTTATACAAATGTTCTAATGTGGGACCTGACACTTAGTAGACTCTCAAAGAATGATAGTTTCCTTTCCTTTCCCTTCTTTTCATTGTTCTCTGTCTCTTTCTCTTTCCTAGTCACCCTGACCACTTTTCCTGACTAGCCAATCTTTTATGATGCCCTGGTGTCACCAAAGTTTCCTGGCATCCTGTGTCCCCTTCTATTAGTCTGTCTTTTCCCTGTGTATGATGAGAAGGACACAGGGGAATAAATGGTCTAGTGGGGGCCCCATTGGCCTGGGAAACTTGGCTAGAGGAGATTAGGAGAAGAGGGAGTGAGATGACCGAATCAAGGATTGTTAGTGGTGAAAAAGCTATCTCTATGCTAGAGACTTTTACTGTTTGCCTTCTCTGATTCTATTCTCATTCCAGGAAGAAGGAAGTATTACTCCTCTCCACTCACTTTGTGACTGAGGGTTGAGTGGGATCACATGAGCAGTTCTGGTCTATGAGTTGTGGGCAACAGTGATGTGCATCACTTTTAGCACAGAGCCTTTTGTTGTTGGTGCAAGGTCCTCCAGTCCCAGTCTTGCCCCCTAAAAGTGAGTTCTGAAGTGTTATGTTGAGATGGGGTATCATAAAATGGTGCAGAGTGACTATGGGGAGCAGAGCCTATAGTGACCCATAGTAGATGCATAATATGAACGATATACATCTGTTATTTTAAACTGCTGAAAGTTTGTGTATCTTCATTACCTCAGAGTAAACTATAGAACACAGCAGTTCAAACCATGGCTTTCATATGGTAGCCCCTTGAAAAGGAATTTTTTTCCCTAGTAAGCAAGTAAATGGCCTTGGGATAGAGCGCTGGATGGGGAAACATGAGACCTGTGAAATGGGAGTTCTAGTACTGGCTCATCTACTAATTAACTAACTAGCCTTAAGTTAATGACACGCTTCAAGTCCTAACTTTTCTCATCTTTGAAATGAGAGGTAGGACTTCCCAAAATATGGACACATAGCATCACTGGTACATAGATCCTTGCTACTCAGAGTGGTCCAAGAGCCAGCAGCACCAGCATCATTGAGATTGTGTTGGAAATGCAAATTACCAGATTACGCATTTTAAGCAGATTCTCCAGATGATTTCTTTTTCTTTTTCTTTCTTTTTTTTTGAGTTGGAGTCTCACTCTGTCATCCAGACTGGAGTGCTGTGGCTGCTCCCGGCCACCGCAGCCTCGACCTGCTGGGCTCCAGCGATCCTTCCACCTCAGCCCTCCAAGTAGCCGGAATTACAGGCATGTGCCACCACGCCCGGCTGATTTTTTGATTTATTGTAGAGATGAGGTCTCGCTGCCCAGGAGGGTCTCTAACCCGCGGGCTCAGGCAATCCACTCACCTCAGCCTCCCAAAGGCGTGGGATTACAGGCTGAGCCACCGAGGCCAGCAGTCCAGATGATTTCTATGCATATTAAAGGTAGAGAAACATCGATTTATATGGTACTAAGGCTCAACATTAAATAACCTATAACCACATAGTGAAAAATTATTTCTTTTCCACTTGCCATTTAATCTTTTTGATTACTTTATAGAGAATGTCTCACTGTGAGTTTCCGTAGTGTCATGGTGAGCACTCTGTACTCTGAACCCCAAGAAAGTCTCAGTTTGATGTCAAGATGTCTTGAACACCTCACTAACTGTTGCTAATTTCCTTTTTAACAAGGAGAAAGCACACCTCAAGCTCCTGGGAAAGAAGAAGTACTTATCAGGACTAAAATAGCATTGTCTTATTTTCATTGTGTTTACTTAAATTGTTGCCTTGTATTTATGACAACGGATACCAGTTTTTTCTATTTAGGTAGTGTTAGAAACCTCTTTAAAATACATTAATTTAGAAAAGTGATTGCATTTAAAGAAAACATCTAATAAATGGGAAGCAATGTTTACTTTAATGTTTCCTTCCAAGTCAGGGAACTCTACTGGGCTTGCTATTTCTGGGCCTTGGTTCTCTCCATAGTTTCACTGATTAAGCAACTTTATTTACTCTGCATGAGGTTGGGGTGGGCTTGATTGTAAATTTGGGAATGAAAGCGGTATACTTGTCAGCATTCTCTTTCTTCTTCTTGGAATTTAGATACCCAGATAATTTACTCACAGATAATTGGCTGATAGGACCTGAGGGGCAGGTTAATTTATTTAATAAGTCTTTGTGGTGTGCTCATGGTAGGCTGGGTTCTGGCTGCTTGTCTTATTTCCTATCCTTCTGTTGCCCAGACGGACTGCTCCCTTTGGAGGGTTCCAGATCAGCCTCTGGCAAGGCTGTTGCATTGTCTTTGGCTTCCCAGCGTCTGAATCTGCTCAGAGGCAAGAACTAGAGACACTGATGAGCTTGGGCTTCTAGAAGAAAGCTTCAGGCACTCATCATCATGAACCATGAGAGGAAAACAAGTCACCGTTTTTAAGGTATTGGGTGATTCCCCTGCAGGCTAACCGCCATCCATCCAAGCAGGTCAGTCATGGAAGGTTTTAGTGATTATCCTGCTAAAGATATAGTTTTGGCAAGAGGCCCTATGTAGGAGCACCCTGCTCCTTTCCTGAAGAGTAATAGCTTTTGCATCGGGGCCTCACATTTGCTTATGTTAGTTTTCCACCATTCAAGTGCTGTCCTTTACTCCCTAGTATATTGTTGTGTTCTATTCTCATCATGGTACTTTTCTGCACTCCTTTGTTTGCTTGTTTGTGGTGATTTCCTCCTCTAGACTGTAAGCTCAAGGTGAGCAGAACCATATCTGCATTGTTCATGCTGTATCCTGAATTTCTAGAACATGTTGAAAAAAATGAATTAACACTTTCATCTTCCTTCCTTCCTTCCTTCCTTCCTTCCTTCCTTCCTTCCTTCCTTCCTTCCTTCCTTCCTTCCTTTCTTTCTTTCTTTCTTTCTTTCTTTCTTTCTTTCTTTCTTTTTTTTAGTTGGAGTCTCTGTTGCCCAGACTGGAGTGCAGTGGCACTCTCCCAGTCACCGCAGCCTTGACCTGCTGGGCTCCGGGGATCCTGCTGCCTCAGCCTTCCAAGTAGCCGGAACTACAGGCGTGTGCTACCACGCCTGGCTAGTTTTTGATTTATTGTTAGAGACAAGGTGTTGCCAATTTGCCCGGGACCATTTTTATATTTCAATTGTTGGAACAAGAAAACTAGGATGTGTACTTTCAAGATTTAGTTAGCAGTAACTTTGTAGCATCATTGCTGAACTCTGGAACTAAGATATGTACCAATTTTTGTTGCTGTGTGTGGCTCTAAATGCTGACTATATTTTTGCATTTCCATTTTCTTGTTTATTAATGCTCTACCTACAGATGGAAAATATTTGTAGTGGCTTAAGATAAAGTCAACAATCATTGGGCAAAATACAGAAGTGAGGGAGGAAGACCCAAGGGAAATTTCAAGAAAGGATCATCTTAAGGTGTAACTTTCTACTGTAGCCTATGCAGGATATGTTCTCTAAGTTTCCTTTTCTGCCCTTTTCTGGGTAAAGTTGACTTGGGAATTAAAACTGGTTTGAAAAAATTTATTCAGAGCTCTGGAACAATTTCTGATGAAACTGTCCAGAATTTTCTGAAATTTATACTTGTCCAAGCAATAGCTCATAAAGGCACCATGACCAAATTGAGTAATTTCATGCTTATCCTTCCCTTGCTCGTGTTGATGACAGTGCAGAGGTGGGTGGGAGTCAGAGGCCATGTTTTACATAGTCCGGACAGTCTTTCTAAGTGGTACATATAGGAGCATGGTTGACACCGTCTGGTCTCCCTAAATGAGGTCAGGTTGGCAATTTCTAAAGAATATTAAAGGAAAGAATATCAGGAAATGAAATTGGAATCTGCTTAAGGTTGGGGGATTCTAGGAATTCCTGGTTTCGTGCTGCTCACTGGCAGTGGATTAGAAATGCATATCATCATCCAAGCTGCTGATGATATCCAGAAATTGCTCCTGGAATTTGGATTTTTTTCTTTGAAATAAAAACCATTTTGAATTACCAACCCAAATTCATTTTACACAGCAAAGGCATAAAAGTCTAAACCTTGCTGTCCTCAAATGTAGGCACAAAATTATCTCAGACAATTAATATTCGTAGTCAGTAATTATGGTTGGTGTTGGTCTAAAGATGAAAGGCCCGGGGGAGAAATTGGAGATTTAATTCATCATAGAGGACAGTGAAACAAAAAATGTCTTCTCAAATTATCACACCCCTTGAGTTACAGGCACACATGCAGACATATAAACACACCACCATCTTAGTATTAAAAGCTATCTACTCCATGGCAAACCCCATCTTCTTATCTCTTCATCCCTGTAATGCATCTGGACTAGAATAGACTCAGAGTCTTCTTCAGCCCATAATATTAATGGCTTATATTTGTTACTCTTTATCTTTCACAATGACTTTTCATGTATCATTCCATCTAAACATCACATTTTTCTTGCATAGAAGGCCAATGGACATTTTTTTCCCATTTTAAAGATGAGATTCTGAGAGTATAGGTGATTTGACAAAGGTAACTTAAGTAACTGGCAGAGTCTATCCTATGATTCCAAATATATGATTCTTTAACTTTACACTTTTTCTGCAATGTTTCACAGCTTCTTGGGGGATCCCAAGAGATCTGCCGTACCTTGCAGAACTACTTAGAAGCTCAAGTCTGTCTCCAGACTTCGGGCCTAGATGCTAATCCAAGGCAGTAATGAGCTTGAGTTAGGTGGACTTAGCAAGACTATCCTGGTAACGATCAGTCATCTTTCTTGGAAGGACCCAAAGTAGGCCCACAGTCTAGAGCTAGATTTGAACTTCCCCATCCTAGAAAAGGGGTATCAGTCAGTCAGTATTCTCTTCAAACGTAAGACCAATGAATTGATTTCCAAGCATGAGGGAGTTATTTTTCTCTTTTTTTCCCTAAGCTATTGAAAAAAATCACCTAATTAGTTCAGGTGCTCCCTTGGGGTTATATTTCATTAGCTCCCATGTATTTTGGGGGCTTTGACCAATGGTGCAAGAATTCATATAGGTACCACTCATCCAAATCAATCTACTCAATGCATGCTAAATAATTTATTCGCTGATGTAGTCAAGCATGTCTGGGTTGGTACCATCTAGTCCCAATCCTTTTGAGACTAACTTGGCTCTGGTATATTCACCTTAAAGGAGCCAGTGCAAAATATAAGCCTTGTGTCTCTCCTGTCCCCGCTTAGACCGGGCACCTGTCTGGCCCGACTTCACAGATTCCTCGTCCCATGTTTAAAAAGGTGTCTCCGCTTTATTAGCACACATCACATCCTTCTTGATTTCTGAAATTTATTTTAACAAAGGTGGGGGGGGAAGGACTCTCATTTATTGAGCTCCAAATATGTGTCCAGCCCTGGGTTAGGCAATTCCAAAAACATGATGATTTCTAATTCTCACGACAATCCTGTGAGGTGATCATTTCATGCTTGAGAGAAGAATGCCTAGGAGACCTTAAATGCTCCACAGTCATAGAGACTGAAATACCTGGCAGGTCTCCAAATCGCAAATCCATGGTCTTGGTGCCCAGAAGATGTTGTGAACCCAAGATAAACTTGGCCTGCTTGAGCTTTGGAGAAGGAGGTGGCTCTTGTCGTCTTTAGGAGGCAAGAAGAAATCAACCTCCGCCATTCTTTTTTTCCAGTGGACCTGAGGGAGGGGGAAGAAGTTTAAGAGGTGTAAGGGCTCCAACGAGCAGCGGGGAGGCTTCCAGAGGGCAGGAAGCAGATCTGGGTAGGCGAGTTGAGCAGGGGCAGGGTTGCTGGCAGGTCTCCTCCCAGCGCACGCACACTGCAGAGTCCACAGGGCCCTGCTTTCCCGGGCAGAGAATGCCCCAGGGCCTCTCAACCCGCACGCTGCCTGGGACCCTGAGGTCGCACCTGGAGGCTCAGAAGGCCCGCCTGGAGTCGTGAGAAGCAGACGGAGTGGAGTCTGGGCGAGGGAAGTGTCTGGGGCGACGCTCGGGCTCCAGAAGTCGGGGGATGGGCAGGCCACGTGACTCCGCGGAGGCGGTGGCAGGCGAGCGGGAGGGAGGCCGGGCAGTCGTGGGGAGGAGCAGGGGCGCAATCGGAATAACCGAGGAGCTGTTCAGCAGCAGCGGCAGCCTCCTGCCTTCCCGTCGCTGCCTCCGCCTCCCGTCCTAGCCGAGGAGACAGCCCCGAGCGGGACGCGCTGGCCGCCAGACCCCCCACCCTCGGCTGCCCGTCCGTCGCCTCCAGCGCCTCGGGTGAGTGAACGGCCCTCTTTGCCGCAGCTCTCCCTGCTCCGCGACCCCCGCGCCCCAGCTGGACCCTGCGGCTGGGCTGGTCCCGAACGACGCAGGGAGATAGAGCCCCTGGAGAGGCGGGGAGGCAGAACATGGCGCAGAGTCTGAGGGCGCCCTCCGGGAAGGGGCTCCCTGGACCAGGCGCTGCGTCGGGGTCTCTCCCGCTGCCCGAAGGAAGCCCGGTAGCCCGCGGTCGGGGCGCGGGGCTGCGTCCCCGGGAGCTGCTGCGGGGCGGGGGCGAGCGCAGCG
>NW_007234010.1:59317-133051 GCF_000164805.1 Carlito syrichta | reverse complement strand
CGCCTCGGCGGAGCCTCGGGAGGGAAGAGGCGCTCTCCGGCCGCGTCCCGAGGGGAGGGCCGGCGAGCAAACTCTCGAAAGGGACCCCCGCTGAGCCCAGCGCCCGAACCGGGCCGGCGACGCCCGGAGGCGTCTGTCCCCGGAGAGCGGTGACACGGGGGCGGCGAGGAGGCCGTGACGGGAGAAGAGTCCAGGGCAGCTTGCTGCCAGGGCAGGCAGCCTCGGGAGAGGACTCGCTCGCGTGCCTCCCCCTGCCAGGGTCTCCTCTCTTCTCTCCTCTCCAAGGCGCCTTCAAATTCGGGTCGCCCGGCCGCTCCGGAGGCAGCCCCGATCCCTGCTCTCTCTTGTGTCACCCGCTCTGCCCCTGAGTGCGTATTTTATTTTGCTATTGAAGAGCAAGCAAAGGAAAGGCAGAGAACGGACGAGGGAAGGCCAGAGCAGCTGTGCACTCGCCAGTTGCCAGCACTCCTCGACCCACCTGGGCAACGCTGGGTTCGTGGAGGTCTTGAGCGGAGACCCTCACAGGAACTGGCTCCGGCGAAGGTGTCCTCGCCTAGATGGCGGGGGGAGTCACTGCTGGAGTTGTCCAGGGCCGCGAGATGATAGCCTGCCTCCGCCTGGGGCTGGGGTCTGGAGAGCTCCGGGCCAAGAAAGCGCCAAGCAAGAGTGGCCCACGGAGGGCGAGCTGTCCGCGGTGCTGAAAGTTGTCGGAGGCAGCGGACGAATCCCGGCCGGGCCCGCATTCGCTGCAAGCAGAAACCGCGGTAGAATCACGTAGGGGGTTCCAGCAGCCGACCTAGAAAAACAGGTGAAAGTCCTCTGCCCATTCCCGGACGCTTGGGACGAGGTCCTCTGTACTCCTGGGTGAAAGGGCAAGGAGCGGCGTCACGGCAGGATTCTGCTTTGCTCACTTCGGTGGCTGGCCTTCCAGTTCCCTTGCCTGCGCCTTGAGGTTTCCTGTCCGTAGTGTTTGTTGAAAGGCAGTTCGGGATGCTGCTTTCATAAACATTTCGGGAGCTTTCAGGAACCGAAGAATCTAAGGCTACACAAAGGAAGGGGCTTCCTGGTTATGACCTTTTCTCTCCTTAGCACCCTTCTTTCCCCATCGCTTGTTATGACATGCTCTTGGATAGAGTTCTCTATGCAGGCCTGTGTGCTTGTTTCTTTTACATTATGGGTAAGATGAGAACAGAATTAGGCCAATTTTGGGAGGCCTGGTTAAGAGAATGTTTCCTGAATACCTACTTCTGCTAGGTAATGTTATTTCATTTAAACTTCACAATAGCTGCTAGCCATAAGTAACACATGGATAAGCAAACTGAAATTAAGTGTCTTGAATCCAGAGTTTGAATTCCAACTCAGATCTTAGTTATGAAGTCCAAACCATCTTTGTGCCTTGATTTTGACATTTATTTGGCTTTGAATAGCTGTTATTGGGGATTATAACATGAGACTGACGAAGGAGACAGGCCAGCTTTTCTCTTTCTCACACTCTACTCTCTCTTCTAACCCTTTCCACTTTAATCTGTTCACCCGCCCACTGTCACTCACTCTCATCCTCCTAAGTGCTGTTGTGTGCTGCTGGAGGTGCCAGTGATCACACAATTTGAGCTCCAGAAATACAGAAACAGGTTAGCTGAATAAGCCAGAAGCCTTTCCTAAGACAGTAGTAGGGCTTCAAGAATTCTGGAGAGTGAGAGTCCACATATGCTTTCATATTTAGAGTCATAGTATTAAATCTTAGGACTGGAATAACCATATAGATCCTTAAGCACCATTGATTTACAAGAAGGAGAACTGGGGATCCCAATCATGGTCGTAAGAAAAAGACAAATGATTGAAAACTAGGATTAGCCTGACTTGTATACCCCACATCTTTAAAATAAAATAAGGAGAGAGAGAGAGAGAGAGAGAGAGAGAGAGAGAGAGAGAGAGAGAGAGAGAAAGAGAGAGAGAGAGAGAAAATTAGGATTAGAACCAAGTTAAACTGATTCTAGGGTCAGTGACCTTCCTACTATTCCATGATTCCTAAAATACTCTACTATGATGCCTGCTTTGATTATTATTTTTACTTTATTTTATTTTAAAGATGTATGATACAATTCAGGGTTAGGTATACAAGTGGACATCATATAGGTAAAGTTTGGGCCTCCCTTTGGCCCCCACTTTGCCTGGTTTGAGATCAGGTAATCTTTTTGATGTCTTATGCCTGGCACCACCACCTCCAGCAGGATCCTGCTACTTCCAATCCCTTTCTTATAGTATTATGGTAAATGTTCAGGGTCCATTTTATGAGTGAGAAAATGTGGTTACTCTGTTGTTTGTTTCTGTGATAGATCACTGAGTATTATAGGCTCTAAATCCACTGAAGTTGCTGTGAAGTCCATAAGTTCGTCCTCCTTTATGGTTGTGTAATATTCCATTGTGTATATACACCACATTTTCTTTTTCTTTTTTTAGTTGGAGTCTCACTTTGTCACCCAGGTGGGAGTGCAGTCGCATGCTCATAGCCACTGCAGCCTTGACCTGCTGGACTCAGATGATCCTTCTACCTCAGTCTTCCAGGTAGCAGGAACTACAGGCATGTGTTACCACACCTAGCTATTTTTTTAATTGACTGTTGATATGAGATCTCGCCATGCTGCCCAGGCTGGTCTCAAATCCCTGGGCTCAGGCAATCCTCTCACCATGGCCTCCCAAAGTGCTGGGATTACAGGCTTAGAGCCACCATGCCCGACCCACATTTTAAAAATCCACTCCAGTTTCAATGGGCAGCATGGTTGATTCCATGTTTTTGGTATTGGGAATAATGCTGCAATAAATATGCATGTGTAGGTATCTTTTTTTGTGGAATGATTTGAGTTCCTCCAAGTATACTCCAAGTAAGGGGATTGCTGGTCATATGGAAGGTCAATGTCTGGTTCTTTTAGAAATTTCCACACTGTTTTCCATAGTTTGCATTCTCACCAGCAATGTAGAAGCCTTCCCTTTTCTCTGCATCCTCGCCAGCATCTGTTGTTGTTTGTTTTATTAATGGTGGCCGTTCTTACTGGGGTTAGGTGGTATTTCAATGTGATTTGCATTTCTCTGATGATTAGTGAGACCGAGCATTTTTTCATGTGTCTGTTTGCTGCCCATATGTCTTCTTTTGAGAAGTGTCTATTCATGTCTTTTGCCCACTTTATAATGGGGCTGTTTGTTTTTTTCCTTTCAGCACATTTGAGTTTGTTGTAGATCCTGGATGTTAGGCCTTTGTCAGATATACAGTTGGCAAATATATTTTCCCATTTTGTGGGCTGTCTCCCTGATCTGTTGATGGTTTCTTTTGCTTTGCAGAAGCTCTTCAGTTTAATTAGGTCCCACTTGTCTATCTTATCTCTTATGACACGGTCATCCGGGGTTTTGATCAGGAATTGGTTGCCTACTCCGATTTCTGTAAGGGTGTCTCCTGAATTTTCTAAGTTTCTTATAGTTTGAGATTTTACATTCAGGTCTTTGATCCATTTTGAGTTGATTTTTGTGTATGGTGGTAGGTAGAGGTCCTGTTTCAATCTTCTGCATGTGATCAGCTAGTTTTCCCAGCACCATTTACTGAATAGGTTCTCCTCTCCCCAGTGGTTGTTGGTGGAGGCTTTGTCAAAGATGAGTTGGTTGAAGAATTGAGGCTTTGCTTCTGGAATCTCGATCCTTGTTCCATTGGTCTATATGCCTGTTCACGTACCAATACCAGGCTGTTTTGATTATTGTTGCCTTATAATAAAGTTTAAAGTCTGGAAGTGTGATATCTCCCACTTTGTTTTATTTTGCTAAGAATTGTTTTGGTTATTTGTGGTTGTTTATGTTTCCATATGAATTTCTGTATTGTTATTTCCAGGTCTGAGAAGAATGATATTGGTAATTTAATGGGTATTGCATTAAATATGTAGATTGTCTTTGGTAGGATGGGCATCTTAACGATCCTGGTTCTTCCATGAGCACGGAATATTTTTCCAGTTATTTGTGTCTTCTTTGTTTTCTTTGAGCACTGTTTTGCAGTTTTCATTGTAAAGGTATTTCCTTTTTCTAGTCAGTAAGATGCTGAGGTATTTCATTTTTTGTGTGGCTATTGTGAATGGGATTGTGCTTTTTATTTGGATCTCTGCCTGTTTGTTGTTAGTGTATAAGAAGGCAACTGTCTTTTGTAAATTTATTTTGGACCCTGAGACTTTGCCAAAGTGCGTTATCAGGACAAGGACTTTTTTGACAGATTCATTTGAATTTTCAGGTTATAGGATCATCAGAAAAGAGGAATAACTAAACTTCCTCTTTCCCTATTTGGATACCCTTGGTTTATCTCTCTTGTCTAATTGCTCAAGCTAGAACTTCCAACACAATGTTGAACAGGAGCAGTGAGAGTGGGCAGCCTTGTCTCCGGTTTTCAGGGGAAATGCTTCCAGTTTCTGTCCAAAAACATAGTAATATGCTGGCTGTGGGTTATTTGTAGGAGGCTTACTATTTTGAGTTATTTTCCTCCTATGCTTAGGGGTTCGAGGGTGTTATAAAGAAGGAACGATGGATTTTATCAAAGCTTTTTATGCATCTAATGATATAATCATGTGGTAATTGTTTTTATATCTGTTGATGTATTTAATTACATGTATGATCTTGTAGATGTTGAACCAGCCCTGCATCCTGGGGATGAACCTACTTGGTCATGGTGGATGATTTTTGAAATGTGTTTTCAGATCCAATTTGTCAGAATCTTGTTGAGAATTTTTGTATCTATGTTCATCAGGGATATTGGCCTATAGTTCTCTTTTAATGTTGGATCTTTACCCAGTTTGGGTATCAGTGTGATGTGTTAGCTTCGTAAAATGATTTGGGGATATTCTGTCTTTCTCAATTGACTGGAATACTTTCAATAGGATTGGTATCAGCTTCCACTGGAAATCTGTCTGGTCCAGGGCTTTTTTTTCTAGTTAGTTTTCTTATGATGGAGTCAGTTTCCTGGGTTGTTTATTGGGCTATTTAGTGGCTCAATGTCTTGTTTCAACCTTGGGAGGTTGTATGATGTCAGAAAGTCCTCCGTTTCATTTAGGTTCTCAAGTTTGTTTCCATACAGGTGTGCATAGTAGTCTCTGGTAATCTTTTGCATTTCTTCTGGATCAGTTGTGATTTGATCTTTTTCATTTCTGATTGTGCTTATTTGGACATTTTCTCTCTTTTTCTTGGTCATTCTGGCTAGAGGTCCATCAATCTTGTTTATTCCTTCAATGACTTAGTTTATTGTTTTGTTGTGTTTTTTGTATGATATATTTGTCCTCTATGTCCCATATTTGGGTTTTTACTTTGATGATATGGATTCTTCTGCTAAAGTTGGGGCTTTGGAGTCTTGTCTTTCCAGCTCCTTTAGGTGATTTGTTAGGTTGCTAATTTGTGATCATTCTATTTTCTTGATGTGTGTTTTTAGAAACATAAATTTCCTTCTTAAACTGTTTTCATGGCATCCCAGAGGTTTTGGTAAGATATTTCTTCATTTTCATTTGTTTCCAGGAATCTTTTAATTTCTGTTCTGATTTCTGTGTTGACCTAGTAGTCATTCAGCGTCATGCTATTTAATGTCCATGTCTTTGTGGGTTTGGGGGAGTTATATTTTGTGGTTGTTGGATGGAATGTTCTGTAGGTATCTATTAAGTCCATTTGGTTAAGTGTTAAGTTGAGGTTCTGGATCTTTTTGTTGATTTTTTGCTTTGATGTTCTATATCGGGTTTAGTGGGGTATTTAAGCCCCCATCTATAGTAGCGTTAGAGTCAATATCTTATTTTTAGTTTTTATAGTTGCTTTATAAATGTTGGTACTTCTGTGTTGGGTGCATATATGTTTAAGGTGGATATTTCTTGCTGATGGATTGAAACTTTTATCATTATGTCATGTTTGATTGTATCTTTTTAAATTTTTGATAGCTTAAAGATTATTTTGTCTGATATTAAGATCACCACTCCTGCCTCTTTTTGTGATCCATTCACCTGAAAATTCATTCTCCATCCTTTAACTTTGAGTCTGTGTGAATCCCTTGTGATGAGATGAATTTCCTGGATGCACCAATTATTGGGTCATTGTTTTTATCCAGTTTGCCATCTTGTCTTTCAGTGGTGCATTTAGACCATTCACTTTCAGGCTGATTATTGAAATGATATTTATCCCCATCAGGAGTTTCTTATAAAGTTTTTGTTTGTTTGTTTTCTTTTAATTTTTGGGTTGATGTATGTGTGTACTTACAAGTTTGCAGTTATAAGATATTCTCTGTTCATTCTGTACTCTGTTCTCTTGGGAAGTGCGTGATCATTCTCTTTTTCCTTCCTTCTGTGCTTAACCTTTTTAAGCATCTCCTGTACAGATGATCTGAAAACTGCATAATCTCTTAGGGACTGGATGTCTCAGAAGGATTTTAATTCACCATCACTGTTGAAGCTGAGCTTGGCTGGGTAGGAAATTCTTGGTTGAAAGTGTTTATCTTTGAGGACTTTGAATATTGGACTCCAATCTCTTTTAGCTGGTAGTGTTTCTGCCAATAGGTCTGCTGCTATTTTGATTTGTTTCCCCTGGTAGGTAATCTGATCTTTCTCTCTTGCTGCCTTTAGGTTTTTTTCTTTTGTACCTACTTTTTGTAGGCAAATTACTATGTGTCTAGGGGTTGATCTTCTCATTCAATGTCTTGCAGGGGTTCTCTGTATCTTTTGTATTTCGTTGGTCACATCTCTGGTGAGACAGGGAAAGTTTTCTTGGATAACTTCCTGGAATACTTGCTCCAAGGTGTTCTCTGTTTCTCTTTCTTCTTCTGGGATGCCAATCAGGTGTACATTCATCCTCTTGATATAATCACACATCTCTTGGAGACTTTGTTCTTTCTTTCTGAGTTTTCTTTCTGTGTTTTTTACAGATTGGGTTAATTCAATGTTTTCATCTTCAGGGTCTGAGATTCTTTCTTCTGCTTTATTAATTCTGCTTTCCATGCTTGTCATCTTGATATTTCTTTCCTGGATGAAATTTCTTATGGCCAAAATTTCTGTTACAAGTTCTTTCAGTGTTGTATCATGTCTTCCTTGCATCTTATTCACTCTTTCCATCCATTTCCTAATCCCTGTTGTATTCTGGGGTCAGTCGTTGGTGACTCCCATTGCTTGGGTGTGAGGTCTGTTTTTTCAGGCATTCTCTCTTTGTTACACTGGGAATTTCCTGTGTTCCTCCATTGATTTTTCCTCATTTGTGACAGATCTCATTCTTTTTTCTTTAGTTCCATTATTCAGTGGCAGTGGGAGAGGTTTTCACTTCTGATGTTAGCTCAGCCAACTAGTTTTCCCTGATCAGGGTTCTGAATTTGTTCTATTTTGAATCAGGGCCTTGAGTGGGAAGCTTTGCTGTCTCTTGTAGTTTTGAGAGTTGAGTAAGGTGGAGAACGGGGAGCTAGGATTCAGAAACTACTTGCAAATCACAATGTCCACTGATTGTGGTATGGGTTCCCTGAGACCCACTCCCCACCACCACCCTATATGATCATGCAATGGATATGTCCAAGATACAGTAACAGTAATGAGGAGAACAGAGAAAAGTAGAATTAAATAAGATGGGCAAATATAAAAAATTAAAAGCACAGAAAAACAAAAACAGAAACCAAAGCAAAAAACAAACACACACACTCAAACACAAACAAAAGCCAAAACAAACTGGAAGAAAAAAAGAAAAAAAAAATGAATACAAATCAAGTCCTCACACATTAGCAAAAAAAGAGTAGAACACACAAAAAAACTTGAAAGATGAATACTTAATCTTCATGTACACACATAAACAGAAAACAGAAAAATGAAAGAAGAAAGAAAAAAGAAGAAAAAAAAGAAAAGGGCAACCCCTTTGGGTCCCCTCCCACTATGGGAGTTTTTCTGTCCTCTCAATAAATCCTACTTTAAAAAAAAGAGAAAGAAAGATGAAGGGGAATGCAACTCAAACCCTCACATACACAATCATGCACAAATTAAAAAAAAACAAAAAGAAAACAAAAGCAAAAAATCCCAAAAACAACCTGCTCTCTTATGGCAGGTTCTGCAATTGTTTCTCTCAGTTGCTCACAGAAATAAGCCCTCTACTGTCTCCTGTGGAGCTG
Organism: Carlito syrichta; assembly: GCF_000164805.1. Lineage (NCBI taxonomy): Eukaryota > Metazoa > Chordata > Mammalia > Primates > Tarsiidae > Carlito > Carlito syrichta. Next base: position 124,914 of record NW_007234010.1, on the reverse strand, counting down.
ATGCCTCAGTTATAACCTTTCCTGTGTCCTCTGTGGAAAGAGGAGGTGGCAAGGGGGTAGGCGGGACTTCAGTTCTACCCTCCCACTCTTGTATGGTTAGGAGGAATCCCTCTAGTGGGGAGACACAGAATTGTCTCTTTCCCAGTGGGAAGGTGGGTCATGTCTCTCAGATATGTTGAGTCAGAAAACACTGGAACAGTGAGGCTAGAGGGGAAAGAAAGAGGGGGAAAAAAGTAGCTAAGAGAAGTGTTTGTAATTTAGTTGTGTGTATTTTTGACATAGTCCCAAATCTAAATCACTGATTCTGATGTTTTGTTAAAAAATAATCAGAGATAGGAAGTGGGAGGAAGATGACAGTGGAGTCAGTTGGACTGTGAGTCCCAGTGTGAATGAGTGAGTGTATGGAAAATTTTGCATTCGTGTATGTGAGTAAGTGGGCGTGTGATTGACTGACTGAGTGGAGTTTCGGAAGCAAGTGGCTAGGTACTCCTAGTGAAGTGGCTGGTGCCACAGCTGCTCTGCTTGAACTCTAGCACTTCCTGGGGTGTAGAAGCCAAGTGCTATTTTTTTTGAGTCGATGTCTCACTCTGTCACCCAGGCTGGAGTGCAGTAGCACGCTCACGGCCACCACATCCTTGATCTGCTGGGCTCAAGTGATCCTTCCACCTCAGCCTTCCAAGTAGCTGGAACTACAGGTGTGCAGAATGCTATTATTAAAAAAATCAGTAAAGCCCTTCCCAAAGCTGGATGTGACTGCTGGCTTCAGATTCTGTCTCACCACTGCAGCGCCTGGCCGGACACTGGTAGCAAGGACTACAGAGGGAGCAGAGCCAGGGAGCCCAGAGGCTGAGCACCACCGGAGAAGACAAAACTGGCATCTTAAAAATCATCTTAAAACTAGGCAGGAGAGTGCTCTGGATTGCTCATCACAGGGCGACAGATCTGAGCTCTGTGACTGGGGGGATTAACTACTCAGGAGCTGATCGTAGCCCACAGGGAATAGCTCTATTGGACAATGCTACTTTGGAAAGTAATAAAAATATTCTTACTGCAACCAAGAACTATGAATTGAGAAGTAAGAAACTATTCTTATTTTAAACTTCTGCCAAGAAAGGAGAAAAAAATCACTTATGCCTAGTACATCCCTCAGCAAGTCAAAGATGCCCAGGACATTAGGCTAGCAAGGAAAGTGCATATCTCTCTTCAGGATCTGGTAGCCTCTGGGGTTTGCCCAAAGTCAATGACTTGCTTACAGTCAATGAAGACTGGCTTCATTGCCGTGCTATCTGACACTGCAATCCTCCCACCCTACAATTTAAAAATTCCCTCTGAAGCAGGACAATCCCAATGCATCTTATATGAGTGCATGAATGACAAGAATGCCTTTGCAGATCTACCTTCATTGCCTTAGCAGAGGATTAGGCCAAGAGTCCAAAGATCTGGCATAGAATTTTGGGCAAGTTATACTTTTTCTGTGACTCAATTACTCTACCTAATAAAAAAAATGGCCTTTTATTCATTTACTAATTCAACAAATATACTAAAAACTGAAACTCCAATGAGGGAAAACAGACTAGAAAACATTAATAAAAATAGGAACCATTGCTCTGAGTATTGTTGCTTAAAAAAAAAAATCGCCTCGGCCATGTGGGAGCTTATACTCAAGATTAATTGTTTCGGTTTTGTTTTCTATTTTTTTTTTTTTCTGAGTTGAAGTCTCACTCTGTCGCCCAGACTGGAGTGCAGTGGCTGCTCCCAGCCACCGCAGCCTCGACCTGCTGGGCTCCAGCGATCCTTCCGCCTCAGCCTTCCAAGTAGCTGGAATTACAGGCGCGTGCTACCACACCCGGCTAATTTTTTGATTTATAGAGATGAGGTCTCGCCTGCCCAGGCGGGTCTCGAACCCGCGGGCTCAGGCAATCCACTCACCTCAGCCTTCCAAAGGTGCAGGATTACAGGCTGAGCCACCGAGCCCGACTGGTTTTGCTTTCTTAATCAGTGAAGTGATTTGAATTCTTCTATTAAAGAAAGAAAATTACAAGCCTAAATGGCCAATGTAGTACAAGTTGCTGCTTGCAAAAGCAAAGACCTAAGTCCTCAAGGTTCCTGTGAGTGGTTTGTGAAAGACAGATTTGCCCTAAGCTGTCAGCCATACACACTACATCTCTGGACTTAAAATAAATTAATTCTAGAATTATTCTAGAAGTTCAAGGTACATCTTCATGTGCCAGGAACTCATTTCTTTCAGCAGACTGTGATTGTCTGATTACCCCAGAGCAAAAACATAGTACAGGAAGACTAATACACTGTAATGGGAGAACTGATGGCAGAAAGGATATTTATTAAACAAAATAGAATGGGGGTTTTGAAAGGAAGACAAGTAATTTGAAAGGCTATTTTGTTCATTCTAAGAGAATTATAAACTTTAATCTTGCTGATAGACTGAAGTATATTAAGAAAATGTTGAGTGAGAGAGTAGAAAAGTTAAGTCAACAAATAAAAGGAGATAAAAATTACACTCATTTAAAAATACTCTTTATAGGGAAAGTTAAAGCAGAAGGGATAGAGCATTTGCTAGGTAGTGAAAAATGAAGGCATCTGATTTTTCCAATTAAAGCCTTTACCAGTGTCTAGGTCTTTGGAGTGAGAAGTATGCATAAAGAAAGTATTGCTTCTTTCTCCATTCAGAATCATCCAATTTGTTTCCAGTTTTTCAGAAATCACTTGCAAGGGCATCATCATGAAGCCATTAACTAATGGATCTCAACTGCTCAAACCCAGAGGCCTAATTTATATACAGGAAACTAAACCTTTAAGGTGATTTTTTTCCGCTCTTAAGATAAGGAGAAAAACAAAAGGAAAGAAAAGACCAAAACCAAAAAAAAAACCAAACAAACAAATCAAGAAGAAACCAGATTGCCTGAGCCCGCAGGTTCGATACCCACCTGGGCAACTTGGCAAGACCTCATCTCTACAATAAATAAAAAATTAGCTGGGCGTGCTAGCGCGCTTCTGTAGTTCCAGCTACTTGGAAGGCTGAGGCAGAAGGATCGCTGGAGCCCAGCAGGTCGAGGCTGCGGTGGCCGGGAGCGGCCACTGCACTCCAGTCTGGGCTACAGAGTGAGACTCCAACTCCAAAAAAAAAAGAAAAGGAAAAAAAAAGAAAATGAAACACATTTGCCTGCCTAATTTCAACTTGTATGCAGGGGCCAATTTCTAGTAAAAGACAATAGGATGATGTCAGTTGCAGATGGAATATTTAAGGTATAATTCATAGCATGACTGCATCATGTCTCTTAGAGTTGTCTATTGCAACTTTGGCTTAAATATTAAAGCAAAAGTCAGGTTTTCTTTCCCCACCTAAATTAATTTGTTTGAGGGTCAGCTTCTTGCAGTTTTTAATAGAAGCATTTCAATACAAGCTCAATGAGTGAGTAGAACTCATCTCTCTTGGACCTTGACTACTGAACTAAGATGATCAGGCTTTAAGCCAAGGCAATGACAGTCACCAAGGTGGTTGTGACTGGGAAAGTGACAGAAGGTTCTGACAACAGTGAGTGGGATGGATGAAGGGGGTAAGAAGGGGACAGAGAGAAAGAGAAACCGTGCAAGAAAAGGAGCATTTTATAGCCTTAGAATCAGGGGCCATTGTTGATGTTTGTGGGTACTGTTGAATCGTGTCACCCAAATCTTGTTTGAGCAGAACATAACTCCAAACACTAGGGAGAGATATCCCTATTGCTCTCTTGGCTTCACACCCAACCGACTCCGATGCCACCCTTTCTCTCAGCTGTCAGGTGTCACTACTCCACTTGTTGTAAAAGGGTTCACAGAAATGGGCAGAGGTGCAGAGAAGGCAAGAAATCAGATGAGCGTTGCATGCCTGGAATCACCACAATGCCAAGGAAGTGCCCAGAGAGGCAGAGCAGGGTGGTGGTTTCAGCTCAGCCCTCCTACAGCTATGTGAGCCTTGCCATGCTCAGGTGCCTTTGTCTCTCGGTCCTGAGATTCCACATCTGTAAGACAGGAAGGCAACCACAGGTGATCGCCATGGTTCTGTACTGCTTGAAAATTTGTATATCAGCAGCACATAATTAACTAAAAGATGCATTGCATGGATCATATTCAATTCAATCCACTTCCAGGACAGAGCACTCTACAAAATACCCAAACAGGTGAGGGCTTGCTTTCCTCACTTTATTTTTCTACTCTCTGCTTCCTGTGTTTTTCCATTGCTTTTCTGACACAATATCTCCCCCTCCTTCCATTTTTTCTTCATTTTCTTGTGACAGCAGGGAAGGTCTGCTTCATTAGATTAAGAAGCTGAAACCATCTGTTTATCTACAGGACAAGGAGGAGCCAAGGTCCAGCCAGCTAGCTCTTTCCCACATCATTCTGCTGGTGACTCTCAACCTGCTCCAGCAAGAAGAGGAAGTAAGCACAGCCTCCTTTCTGACTTACTTTTTTTCTCACTCCTTTCTCCACCAAGCTGCAGGCTTCCCTAAGATCTAGACAGTTCTGCTCCTCATTGCCTGCTAGACAGCCAGGGTGACTGTTGTCGCTCCCTTTTCCTGGGAAAAGTATTAAAGAGAGAGACAATCCGCACAAATCTTGCTCTAGCTTGTCTTGAAAATTACCACCAAGGACACGTGATATGAATGCATGCAGCTGCCAGCCTTCTCTCTGTGACTGCTCAAGTCTAGCAGGTCAGCAGAGTTTCGGCTGCCTCACTTCCTAGGAAAGGACCAGAGCCTGGTAACTCACTCATCCCCTGGTGCCCTCTGCCTCTGTTGCATCTGAGGGCCATAGCGTCCTTGTGGTGCTCATTAGCTGAAGCTGAGCTCAGCAGGGTCTCCTCTCTTTTGCCACCCTAATCTACCCCACCCCCAGCCCAGGGATTCCTGCCCACTGCTGGCATGTCTCACTTTCTATGCCAACCTGGTTCTTTTTCTTTTAAAACAGCTGAAGTTGCCTTGAAAAATTAAGTGAAAAACAAAGAATCTATTTTTCCTTATCCTCAGAGCTGAGAGACTAGAGATTTCATTCTAACTATCCAGGATTTTGTAGCAAGAACCAGATTGTTGAATTGCTCAAAATCCTAAAACAAAACAAAACAAACGCACATTTAAAAAACTCAATTCTTGCTACTGCCAGTCCAATTCTTCTAGTATTATGCGAGATGTTCAGTGTCCACTTATGAATGAGAAAGTGTGGTACTCAGTTCTTTGTTTCTGTGATAGATTGCTGAGGATGATAGAGAGGGGGAGGCACATAACAGCAATAAGGGTGCCTGATCCTAGTCCAGGCGAGGTGAGGCCCAATGTGTATGCAAACCACTTATGTGCCCAATCCTGACTTATATCCCACGTCTTAAAAAAACAAAACAAAACCAAAAACAAAACATGCAATTCCAAAGACAAGCCTATGGGAAACTGAATCTACATATAGCTCAAAGCTGCTAGAAAGACAGGGAAAGATTTAATAGCCAAACAAGTACTATAGAAAGTGCAAGTTATATTAAAATTAGAGGCAACGGTTGGTCCACCTCCATCACCTAGAGTAATAACATTATCTGTGTAATGCTAAGTTATCTGTCCAGTTTGTGTCAAGCACTTCAAATACGTTAGCACCAATTAGGACAACGATCTTTTTTTTTTGAGCTGGAGTCTCACTCTGTTGCTCAGGCTGGAGTGCAGTGGTACACTCACGGCTGCCCCAGAGTCAACCTGCTGGGCTCCGGTGATCCTTCTGCCTCAGCCTTCCAAGTAGCCAGAACTACAGGTGCATGCTACCATGCCCAGATAATTTTTTTAATTCACTGTAGAGACGAGATCTCGTTAAGTTACCAAGGCTGGTCTCAAACCTGCGGGCTCAAGCAATCCACTTGCCTCAGCCTCCCAAAGTGCTAGGAGTACAGGCTGAGCCACCGAGCCTGACAACAATCTTACAGTTGGATATTATTATCCTCATTTTTTGGAAGAGAAACCATGGCTCAGAATGATGTAACAGATGCGGTAAAGACTCTAACACAGACCTGTATGACTTCAGAGACTACAGGTTTTGCAGAAGATTACGTTGCCTCTGCAAAAGCCTAATTTCATAAAATAAAACCAAAATCAGTAAATTAGAGGGAAACCCCTATGTCTTGGGGCTACTGCCTCCAACTAGCAGCATGACCCTGGGCACATCTTTTGGATTTCAGTTTCTTTGTCTATGAGAGTGTCAGATCCAATTTATTTATTCCAGCTCCAGCAACTGGGAGTGTGCTTCCTAGACCCTGCATATCTTGTCCACTGGGTCAGTAGCTAAAGTCTAACCTCAGGGCAACAAATCTCTAACAACAGGAAGTACCTCTTCAGAGGCTCTAGAAATGACTCAGAAAATAATTCAGTTCTCCAGCGAGAACCTCTAATTTATATGACTGCAATTACCCACTGATCAGGGCTGGCTCAAGTAACATTTATGGCTGTTTCCTACCCTGCCACTCCATGGCACTCTCTGACCACACTGGAGACAGGATCTCTCTCTGCTCCATATCTACCACCCATGTGCTTGAAGAGGTAGTGACTCAAAAGTGAAAGAGGGAGAAAAGGTGTTACTCACCCGCACATAGCCACTATACGAAAACTCATTACAAGAACATATGTTGTTTTATTTATCTTTATTTTTTTGAGGCAGGGTCTCACTCTGTCACTCAGTTGGAATGCAGTGGTGCAATCATAACTCACTGCAATTGTAATCTCCTGGGCTCAAGCAATCCTCCTATCTCGGTCTCCTGAGTAGCTGGGACTACAGGCACGTGCCACCATGTCTGGCTATTTATTTTTAGAGGAATGAGGTCTCACTATATTGCCCAGGCTGATCGCACACTCCTGACCTCAAGCAATTTCCCTCTTTGCTCTTCCAAAGTGCTGGGATGTGAGTTACCTCACCCAGCCCAACAAGAACATATTAACCAGTAGATAGGGCTAGAATTATTTATTGGCAAGGATTCTTCATTTAATAAAAGGAATCATCAGGATTCCTATCAATAGTGTGTTTATAGTCCATCAAAAACAATGTGATGGACAGACAGAAGCTAAATTTAATGTACCGAAAATCAGTGATAACCAAATACATACCAAAACCAAGAAGGAGCGTGTATTGTTTAAAGTGAAACTATGATATTCTGTTTGCAAAAGTTTGCTTTGCACACAACCTTTAGGTCCTGTGTTCATCGAACTGATGTGAGGGCATCTTTTGTGAAGCAGGAGGCCCCATCAGTATGAATCTGCCCAGAGGGGTTGCGTGCACACTGAGAGAGGGGAGGGAGGGAGGTGGAAGCAAGATGTGAGAGAGCCCATCTGTGCTCAGAAAGGCATCATGGTGGCAAATGCCGAACTGATTTTTTTTTAAATGGAAGGATGTTGATGGAAGAGAGGATGACACATGATATGATTCACTGAATTAAATAACCAAGAAAAATCTTTGCCTAAGCTATCTGGAATATCTATAGGACCCCATTGGTCATATATATATATATATATACCTGGTAGCAAGGTTGCAGCTAACCAATGACAGGATAAGTGCTGGAAAGCTCATTACTGCCTCTGTGGCTTACCACGTCCTGATCTGTAAACAACATATCATCAAAGTTTCTAACCACTTTTCCACATAGCATTTTTTCCATTTGATCCTTGTTACAACACTATAGAGTAAGCAGAGTAGTGGGTATACTAGCCTCATTTTGTAGACAAACCAAGGTTCTGAAAGGTGTCTAAGGACCCACAGTTTTCCTACAACAGATTGTTCTAAAACCCTGGACTTTTAGCCTCTGGTTAAAAGTCTGGTGCTCTCCATGATACCCCAATAGAAACTGAAGCTTGAAATGCCACCCACCAAATTAGTGTAAGTAGAAAACAGCTTCTATATTTTGTATGAAAACATACACAAAGCAACTGCCCAGACTGGGGAGTTTGTGGCTCAATTAACAAATATTTGTGGCAAGAAGCTTGCTAGGTTCTATATTAATCCTGAAAAAGACTGAAACACGGGTCATGTCTTCAGGGAGTTGACAGCTGTGGGGCCTAGACTGTGAAGAGACTTTGGGCTATGAGATGCACTCTAAGAAGCGGCATTAGTGTCAGTTAAGGCTAAGAGAATTAGGAGGCAAAAGAGTAGAAGAAAGAAATGGAGGCATGTTCCTGCAGATCAGGGTGAGTGTAAGACCCAGGAAAGGGCACTAAAGTGGGGGAGGTGTATTTTCTACTATTTGTTGTGATAAGGTCCAGACACACAGTGAAAGTGGTTATGTATGTGACTGAAGCAATGAAATTCATAGGATGAATTAAAACTTAAACAGATTAACTGGATGTAATTTTTCATTGGAAATGAAAGACACTGTTCAACCATGCTCAGGATTTTCTTCTGCTGTTGAGAAGAGTTGCAAATGGTGGGCCATTTTCTGTTCTTGCTGTTGTTTTCCAGGAACCAAAGAACTGGTCCATTCTGTGCAGATTACGAGAGAGCCTATGGAGAGGCAGTGCTTATTGTTTCTGCACATCCTCACCAGCACCTGGTGTTATCAGGCCTGAGATGTTTTGCTTAAATGGGCCTGAAATAGTTTCAAATGGGTTGAATTTGTGCTTCTCTGATGAGTCATGAAGTCTTTTATTTTTCATGAGCAGGTCTTACTGTGTTTTTTGCCCATATGGGGTTTCCTTGTTTGTGAATTGGTTGTTCCTAACAACTGCCCATTTTCTACTATGTCATTTTCTTTCTTACACATCTGTCAGAAATGCAAAATACATATTATTTATATGAATTCTTTGTTAGTTATATGCATTGAATATTCTTCTCTAGATCTGTGGCTTTTCTTTCCTCTCCCTCCTCCAAACTTTTTAGCTGAGTTTATTATTGTGTTGAGATTTACAACGGACACATTTATCATTCTGCAGACAGAATCCGAAGCTTAAAAAGGATTTTCTTTTTCTGATGAAGCTCTGTTTTCAGAACCTTAAACTGAAGATTGTAAACTATTCAGGCAAATGTAGATCTCCTTTTTCTCTTCACCCCTGATAATGAAGGTAGGGTTTGTTTCACAAGGCAATTTTAATTGGGATCACTTGTTTTTTTATCAAATTGCGATGGGATACATTTTACCAGTTTTTTTTTAAGTTACGGGGATTTTCTTTATTTAATACTGCTATGTCCTTCCAAAAACATTTGGTAAAAACCGCACCTATGTTCCAAAACCAGAAGAAATCACTTAACTGGAGATAACTTTCAGTTAGGCCAGAGAGATGGCAAAGAATAAGCTGTCCTTCATCTCTGAAATGCCAGGGGACTGAAAGTGTTTGGTTTGATTTGGTTGTTCCTTACACATCGTTGAGATTAGAGTCCTAGTTAATGAGGCCAACTGCTGTGTGGCCTCCCAAATTCAAGGGAGAGTAAAAGATAATAAAAAGGGAGTAGGGGAGGAGAGAGACAGAGAGAGAGAGAGAGAGAGAAAGTCTGTTGCCAGTTGAATCTATTTTCTTATTTTTAAATCCAAGTATCAGAATTAGTCATTTAAAAAAATCTATGGCATTTAATTAGAGCACAGATTAATCAATCAATATCCCTTCCCTGAATAATGCAAACTAATGAGTGTCCATGGGTGAAAATAAATTTTTCAGAGGAAAATAAGCAAATAAAAAAATCACTCTGTGAATGCCACATCTCATATAAAAATAATTTAAAACCGACGTTAAGAGTAGGTGTGTTAAACTGATAGATTATAGATCCTTTTTCCACTTAATAAATGTTATCTAATGATACTTTATTATTATTTTATAGTAACAAAATTTTAGGGAAAAAAGACAGCAATGTATTTTTGAAATCAGTTAGTTCTATTGAGAGAGAAATACATTAAAAAAAAATTTTTACTGTAGATTCTAGGGTGCACATGCATGTTTACTGCATGGACATATTGTGTCGTGGTGGGGATTGGACCTCAGGTGGCCTGTTCCCCAGATAGTGAACATTGTACCCAATAGGTAACTTCTGAGCCCTAACCCCCCATCACTCACACCCACATTGGTGGCCCCAGTGTCTATTATTTCCATCTTTGTGGCCCTTTAGTTCCCGCATGTAAGTGAGAACTTGTGGTGTTTGGGTTTCTGTTGCTGAGTCAGTTCACTTAGGATGATGATCTCCAGGTCAATCTATGTTGCTGCAAAGGACATGATTTAATTCTTTTTAAAGGCTGCATAGTATTCCATGGTGTATATATACCACATTTTCTTTATCTAGTTAATTGTTGGTAGGCACTACGATTGGTTCCATGATTTTGCTATTGTAAGTAGTTCTGCAAAGAACATATGAATACAGGTATCTTTTAAAAAATATATTGACTTCTTTTCCTTTGGGTAGATCCCTAGTAGTGGGATTACTGGATCAAATGCTAATTCAAATTTTAGTTCTTGAGAAACGGCCACACTGTTTTCCCTGGTGGCTGAACTAGTTTACAATCCTGCCAACAGTGAATGAACGTTCCCTTTTCTCCACAACTGTGCCATCTGTTGTTCTCTGACTTTCTATTAATAACCATTCTGACTGGTTTGCAGTGATATCTCACTGTGGTTTTAATTTGCATTTGAGAGGAATACATCTTTTTTGATACTCCAATGACAAATCCTTTAAGAAATCAATTCTAACTTAATAACAATCCATCTCTCTGAAAAAGAAGTAATTCCATTCCCACTACTGACTCCCCTTGAACAAATCTAAAAGTTGAAACAACGCTTTGAAACCACGGATGTGCTGTTTAAATAGATTCTCTATCAGTTTTAATACTGGAAATTCATAGGAACATATTAATTAATAATTTGGGGATACAAGTTTGAAAACACAGTCTGTCATTGTGGGTTTTATGAAGCAGATTTTTATGCAGTTGGGTTCCTATACAGACCTCTGAAGACAGTTACTTGACCAAGCATTTACTAGCATGAAAATCAACATCCTGAGTTAAGCAGGCCCACACACAAGGAGAACTATTTATACCAGGACTAAACACTGTTATAGCAAGGAAGAATTGCTACCCTTTCTGCCCAGGTGTGAGGAAAAGCTTAAACAAACCATTTTTATACTATAACCTTATATTTGTAGCCAGTGAAAAAACTCCCATTGAAATCCAACTTTATAATTTCTCATTCAGAATGACATTGTAGGAAAAACATCATGTTTAACCCTGTCATTTGACATTTTTTCATATGAGGTAAGTGTGTTTCTTACTTGAATTTCAGCCGCACGGTCTTCTTACTGAGCTGTTCATATCTACCTTGGTGATCTAAAAATAAAACTGGCTATTTGCCCAGAAAACTTGGTATACAAAACAAGTTAGAAGTAGAATGGGGATTAGAACTTGCGAATTGTAAGTCTGAAAGGGAGTTAACCCCTTCTACCCTGCCCTTCTATTTTCCAAGTTGAGAATTCCATGGACTTTGGTCACAAAACCTGGGAGCACTGAGATGCCCTAAGGGAACATCTGTATTCCAGCCAGACTCCTTCTTGCTAGGATCAACTCTCCTTCCTTATCTTTTGATTCAGAGGCATGAGTCTTGCCCAAGACCACAAAACTATTTGATGGGAAACAGAACTGGAATTCAGGGCCCTTGTTTCACCACAAGAATAAACAATATTTACTAGTGCTTATTGTAGGCCCTGCATTTTCTAAGCACATTTCAAGGAGCAACTCATTTAATCCTTACAATAATACTTTTGGGGAAAATACTATTGTTCTCCCCATTTTACAGAAGGGAAAAAAGCAAACTGAGATGTGGAGAGCTCAAATAACAAGTTCACACAAGTGGTCAGGTAAAGAACTGGGATTTGAATGAAGGTAGTTGGACGCCAGATCTCTACCCGTATAAACTGGGTCCACTTCCTTCTGGTCTATATCTCTCAATCCAAAGACATTTTCACTACTCAGGCCAGAAGCAACTGAATATGAGATCCTCGAGGGCAGAAACCTGGTCCCTTTCAGCTCCTGCCCAGGCACCCAGCCCAGCACCAAATGTGTCATCAACATTTATTAAGAACTTGATGAGTGGCAAGGTCACAAAATTAGACAACCATCATTGCACTATTCTTAGGATAGCATGGGATCACATGACTTAGGGACAGCTACCAGTGAAGGCTGATTGAAAACTTCCTATCCTAAAGCCATGACATTTAAGCAATAAAAAGGTTGGGTTTTTTTTGTTTGTTTGTTTTCAATAATCTTGTAAAGTAGGTGCTATTATCATCCCCAATTCACACATGAGAAAACGAAAGCTTGAGGAGATGGAGTAACCTGCCCAAGACCACACAGCTAGTAAGTGATAGAAACAGACCTTTAATACAGGAATGTCTCTCCCAAAGTATGTACTTTATTACTATGAATATAAGATCTGTGCTAAACCAGTCATTTGAACTTTTCCCCCCAAATCAGTTTGTTAGCAGAAAGATTCACATTGAAGACTCTCCACCCCCATTCTAGCTGCTCAGAACAATCCTTGGGACCCAGCAACTTGAAGGAGAAAGGTATCAAGGCAGAGACAACTTGGGAGGGAGCCCTGGTCTACTTCCTCTAGATAGAATGATCTGCCCTTTCCTGAGATACAAGCCAGCAAGTGTTGAGGCAGTATCCAGACCTCAAGCACACCTTACTTATAACTGGTCCCAACCCTCCTCAGTCACACTTTCCTCCTTTGCTGGGCCCAGCTCAGTTTCTGCTGCCTCTTTTGATAGGGTGCCTACATGTCCCCACTCTGCTTCCTGGAGACCCAGGCTCACCTGGGCAGTAGACTCATTGTTATGTGACTTCTGGAAAAATGAACTCCATATTCCAAAGCACGGCCTTACTAGTGGACACATCCTGTTAAAAAGTCTTGAATTGACTTGTATTTCCAGTAAGAGAATGGACCCATTCATCCATAAATAAATAAATACAGCAGAAAATTACTACAGAAATATATTTAACTGAGAATTGTGCTTTAAAATCTGTCTGGAAACCACCAGAAAGAGCAGACTATGAGAACTCACAGGAAGCCTGATCCTCTTTTACTAATCAGGACTGAGAAATGGGTGCAAGGGAAGGGAATTACTTGAGGAATCAAAAGAGTCTCGTGAACACTATTTCTTAAATGAGGCTTCCATTTATTCATTTAGTATTACTTTTGTTACAAAGGTTGTGATGGGAGTGTGGGGAGTTTGGTAGGTTGTATTTCAGTGAGGATAATGTAGACGTTGAAATAATTCACCTGAAAAACAAGACACCTTCCTTCACGGTGTCTGTGTTTGTCTATGGTAGGGAAAAACCAGTACCTAGTTCCTCTAGGTTTTATGGAGAATGCCTGAATGGCTCCTGTGTCTAGATTCTACTATTAATATACACATGCAGAAAACAGGTTTTTACAGTGATTCAGGTTTTTACAGCATTCACTGTGCTGATGTCGAAAAGAGTATTCGTGCTTTCCTGAAAGAATATCCCTGGTATATCCGACATTATTGTGGTCATCCAGAGCACATGAGACTAAGTAATTTACTGAAATGTACCTTACAATAATAGCTTTTGCAAAATCCAAGGACTCGTACATACAGTATCCCACTTAGTCTTCCCACCAACCCTACGAAATAGGCATGATTAATGTTGTTTACAGAAGATCTGAAATTGAGAAGGGTGAAGCTACTTGCTCAAGTTCACACAGAGGAAATTGAAGGGAATGCAAATGCCATAGACTTCCTACCTTGCCATATTCCCTCCAAATAGCTAGACCTCAGTCCTCATACAGGTTGCAGGCCATCCTAAATCTCACAGAAAATTAGTTACTTATAAAAGAAATGGGCCATGATTTTATATATATATATATATATATATATATATTTTTTTTTTTTTTTTTTTTTTTTGAGTTGGAGTCTCACTCCATTGCCCAGGCTAGAGTGCAGTGACATGCACGTTCTCAGACACCCTGGTATTGACCTGCTGGTCTCAAGTGATTCTTCCACTTCAGCCTTCCAAGTATCTGGAACTACAGGAATGTGCTATCATGCCCGGCTAATTTTTGATTTATTGTAGAAACGAGGTCTCACCAAGTTGCTCAGGCTAGTGTCAAACCCGTAGGCTCAGGCAATCCACACACCTCAGTCTCCTAAAGTGCTGGGATTACAGGCTGAGCCACCGAGCCCAGCCATAATCATATCTTAGATATATGTTAGCTAAGAGTTGAAAGTAAAGTACAAAAACCATAGCTTAAAAGGTGGTATACTAAGAGGGACCCCACCCAAAATGGAATTTGTTTATTAAAAAAATTGTATAACTATTCTTACATGTTTAAACTTCAGTCACCTTTAAAGTACTCTCCATTTGATGCAATACAGCTATTGAGACACTTTTTCCACTGCTCAAAACAGTTTTTTAACTGGTCAATATTGGTGCCTTTTAGTGTTCTGCACCCCTTCCACATCGGCAAAACGTTTCCCTTTGTGGACTTTTTTCATCGGGGGAAACAAAAAGAGTACTTGGGGTGAGATCGGATAGGGTGAATAGGGAGGGTTGGTTACCTGGGTCATGCTGTTTTTGGTCAAAAACTGCTGTTCATTCAGAGCAGTCTTAGCAGGTTGTTCATGTGAATCACCTATCATGAAATGGGCAAATGTGTGAAAAGAATCTTAAAAATAAAAAAAATCTCCTGAAGCGTTACATAGCATCTGACAACAACACTAGCTGGTACACTGAAGCCAATGGGTTCCTGGAACATTTACCTAGCAGGGGAAGGCCTTACTACAAAGGGGCCCACCCTATAAAAAGGTAATTCTGGGTTTTGGGGGGTCCCCTCTCATAATTTAGCACTTTTATTTTACAAGTAAAGAAATAGAGGCCCAGGGAGGTAGATTGCCTTACAGTCCAAGCTACATTTGCAGCACACCCACTATGGGCAGAACTCGGTGCTAATTTGCACATTTAGTAAGTGAGATAAAACAAATATGCTGATTATTAAAGTAATAAGCAAAGAGCTGTAAAGCATCATATTCTAGGAATCTCTTCTAAGCAAACATAAAAAATGTGATCAGATTTAGATGCAGCTGAGTTAATTGGAGTATTACTTATAATAATAAAAATTAGATAAAAGCCTAAATGCTCAATAATACCAAGACAGACGATTATATCAAACATGTCACAACTACAGTTATGTGCAGTAGAACAATGTTTGGGTTAACAACAAATCATATATGTGACCAGAGTCCCATAAGATTATAATACCATATTTTTATTGTACCTTGCCAAGGCTAAGGGAATACAATGTTTAGATATGTTTAGATACACTAAAACTTACTGTTGTGTTACAATTGCCTACAGTATTTAGGACAATAACATGCTGTACGGGTGTGTGGTCTAGGAGCAATAAGCTAGCCCGCATAGCCTAGGCGTGGAGTAGGCTATACCATCTAGATTTGTGTAAGTTCACTCTATCAAGTTCATACAATGACGACATTGCCTAATGCATTTCTCAGAGCATATCCCCATCATGAAGCAACACATGACTATCTATAATGGAGCATTAAACAGTCACCTCAAACCACGTTTTACAAACATATTTTAATGATCTGAACACTGCAGAATACAATATTGTATGCATAGTTTGAGCATAATTTTGGATGATTTTGCACCAAAATGTTAACAGCAGCCAATTCTAGGCAATGGGGTATGGGTGATTATTATTTTCTTCTTTGCATATACTCTGTATTTTCCAAATTTTCCACAATGAGTGCAAATAACATTCATAATTAGGCTGGGTGCAGTAGCTCCTAGCACTTTGGGAGGTCAAGGCAAGAGGATTGCTCAAGTCCAAGTGATCAAGACCAGCCTAGGTAACATAGCAAGACCTCATCACTACCAAACACCACCAACAACAAACTTTCATAATTAACAATATTTTGTGCAAAGTGCTTGGTGCCCTCTTAAGCAATTACTTCACACTGGAGCACATTCTAGTAAGGGACTGTAAGGAAAAATAGACTAGAGCAAATAACCTGCTAGGGGCATGAGCTTTATTGTGTTTTCATCAGGGAATTATGCAAAGCTTTAAAAGGAGTGTCTGCCATGGGCGGAGAATGGGAGGAAGGGACTGGAAGTAGAGTACAGTTAGACAAGTGGTGTTTCATGAAGGCTGAAGTAAGTGAGCTCTGTGGGAAGACAGAAAGGAAGCCATGTCAGAGATGCTGTAAAGGCCCAGTGACAGCTGTTTATGGAGCTAAAGAAGAAGCCACCCAGATGGGAGAAGGAAATGCTGAGTATCAGTTATGGTGCAATTTCGACATGACCCCTTAGCTTTTGTATGAATAGATGAAACATAGACATAGAGGAGAAAATGCTAAATTAATAAACTCCCTTAAAAAACTGCTTCTCCTTAGCTTAACAAGCCAGGAGCTGCCATCTGACTCATGGTTAATTTCATTCTGGTCATTCTGAATTGCATTACCGACGTCATGGCTATGCAGTGGAAGACATAATAGAATCAGTACTCTAATCACTCCTAGCCATGACTAGCCCGGTCCCTGGTCAGAGAAGAATTGGCAAGCTTCTCAGCATTTCTTGTTTCCCTCTCCTGCTTTAGCCTTTTCTTTCTCTTTTTGGGCTCTGCAATTTTCTATAGCAACTGACTATCAGACTCACACCAAAGAGGGGTTAAGAATTCTGGAGAAAAAGTTACTGAAAATATGCACACCCAAATACCCACATTGCCTCCTGTAGCCAGCAGAATTCATGGTGATGGATGTCACTTCTTTTTATTTAGCCATCTTTCTCAATGTTTTCCAGTTAATGCATGTTAATTTTGGAAAGAAAAAAGGTAATTTTAAAATGTCAACCCATTTTCTAAAAGTGTCTTAACAGTGGCTTGGGCACCAGGGCTGCAGTAGGAGCACTGGTGTCCACGGTTGACCCTAACGCCAATGTTTGCATGCAAGTCACTTAAACATAGCATATACTACCTAGACCAGCCTATTCTCCTGCCAGTCCTCATTTCAAAGGCCCCTGCACCATGGCTATGGCTCCTTTTATGTCCTAGAGCATCCACATCTCTCCACAGCCTTGACTCATCTTCTACTTGGACACTTCTACCATCTGTGAACATCTCACATGGGGTACTTGAGTTTTAAATAGACTCTTTCCTTATGGGTCAAACAGGCTTTGCCCCATTAGAGAATTCCTACTGTTTAGAAGACTTTCTGTTGTTGCAATGTTGATGATGATGATATTTTTGAACTGGGAGCTTGCCTTCCTCCCTAGAATTACACATATGAACTGCCTCTTACCTCAGATAAAGGTTTATGTCTATTATTTTACATAAAAGATTATATATAAACAAATGGTAATCAATCTTTATGAGCTGCAAGACTAACCAGTGTTTCAGGAGAACTGGAGAAGTTAATTTCCTAAGGAGTAAGAGTATGTGGAAATAATAAGGATTCATTTTTTCAGCAAAAATTTACTAGGCAGTGAGCTTGGGACTGAGGTAGAGCCAGGGATGCCAGGATAAACAAGGCAGGGCACTTATAGCCAGTGGCAGAAGGAGAATCTAGCTCTTGCATTTCAGAATAATAATGCCAGAATAGACTCTGCAAAGGGCACTTTGGGAGCTTGCTGCAGGGCACCACCAGCTGGAGAGAACAGCAAGGCTTCCCAAGGAGCTGAAGAAGCTCATCCCCATGGATGAAAGTGATCTTCAAACAGCAGTTGTAGAAGTGCTGTGAATGTGGAGGTTGTAGTCCCAGTTCCATAAGCCAAGTGGCATGTAGGACAAGGATTTGGAAGACGATTGAGCTGATGAGCCATGTTGAAAAGTTTATCATTCATATCACAAGCCATAAAGAGCCACTGGAAACTATCAAGCAAGGAGTTACCCAGAAAGATTAGTATTTTAGTCATGTGGGGTATGGGATAGAAAAGGTAGAAAAAGAAATAGGCTAAAGGGTACAGAAAGTCACTTTAAAGAAGTGGCATTCAGTTGGGATGATTTTGCCTCCTATGGTATGTTCTAGAAATTTATGAGATGTTTTGAATGTTAAAATGGTTGTGGGACCCACTGGAGTTTAGTTATCGGGGGCCAATAATGTTAAACGTACTGCAATGGGTAGCAGTCACACATGAGGAAGAATTGCCTGTCTCCTAGATGATTGCCAAGTATCCCTCTAGACAATAATATAGGTGAAAAACCTGTAATAATTCTCTGAGCCCAAAATATCATTCCATTTTACATGTATACATAAAATCCTTAGCATAAATTTTATATATGCTATAAAAATTAATACATAGGTCGATGGACTAGAAGCAAGAGTCCAGGAATACACCCTTACATTTATGAGCAATTGATGTTGACAAGGACCCCAAGACAACAATGGAGAAAAGAATAGTCTTTTCAACAATTGGTGCTGGGACTACTGAATACCCATGTTCACAAGAATGAAGTTCAACCTTTACCTCAGAGCTTACGCATAATTAACTCAAAATGGATCAAAGACCTAAACCTAAGAGCTAAAACTATAAAACTTTTGGAAGAAACATAGACACAAGTCTTCCTGACATTGGATTAGGCAATAGGTTTCTTAGAGATGACACCAAAAGCATAGCACAAAAATAAAAAAGTAAATGACACTGCCTCAACACCAAAATGCTTGGTGCAAATGACACCATCAAGAAAGTGAAAAAGCAAATTACAGAATGGGAGAAAACATTTGTGAATCATATATCTGAGAAGGATTTAGTATCCATAATGTATTAATAATTCTTA
Source organism: Carlito syrichta (assembly GCF_000164805.1). Lineage (NCBI taxonomy): Eukaryota > Metazoa > Chordata > Mammalia > Primates > Tarsiidae > Carlito > Carlito syrichta. Next base: position 106,123 of record NW_007234010.1, on the reverse strand, counting down.
TGATGCAACAATAAAAAGACAAATTATCCATTTTTAAAATAAGCAAAGGATTTGAATAGACATTTTTCCACAGGACATATACAAGCAACCAATAAGCACAAGGAAATATGCTCAAGATTATTAGTCATTAGGGAAATAAAAAACAAAACCATGATGAGATACCACTTCACAGCCGGTAGTATGGTTATAATAAAAAAAGATGGACAATAACTACTGTTGAGGAAAACATGGAGAAAATTTAACTTTTATACACTTCTGGTGGGATTATAAAATGGTGGAACCATTGTGGAACACAGTGTAAAGTTCCTCAAAGTGTTAAACATAGAGTTGCCATTTGACTCAGCAATTCCACACCAAGAGACTTGAAAATACATGTCCATACAAAAATTTGTGCACAAATGCTCAGAGCAACATTATTCATTATATCTAAAAAACGGAAACAACCCAAATGGTATCAAGTGGTACCATGTATGGATGAACAAAATATAGTATGTCCATACAATGGAATATTATTCAGCCACATAGTAAATGAAGTTCTGATACATAACAAAACGTGGATGACTTTTGACAACATTATGACAAGTGGAAGAAGCTTGATGCAAAAGGTCACATACTGTATTACTGCATTTATGTGAAATCCCCAAAATAGGCAAATTCATAAAGGTAGAGAGTAGATTCATGGTTTCCAGAAGTTGGGGGAAGTGGTGATGGAAAGTACCTGGGCATGGGTTTTGGGAGTGATTAAAATGTACTGAAATTAAATCATGACAATTGTTGCGCATCTCTGTAAATATACTGAACTATAAAACACTGAATTATACACTCTAAAAGGAGGAATCTTATAGCATGTAAGTTATATTTCACTTTTAAAAATTATGTGTCCTACATTTTTCAGAAAGGCTACTAACATACAAATTAAGGAAAGGCGGTATTAGGTTTAGTTGGGAAGTTTACATGAGTTGTTCACTATTTCAGAAAATCATTTCACCACAAGCTTTTACCAGTAGTATTTGAATCACCAGCACCCACACTTTACCATTTGTGGTTATCGAGAACAAGGTGATTCTATGCATAGATGCAAGTGTGAGTACTTAATTATATTTTATTGAGCATTTACAGCTTGAAGAGCATTTTTATTATAAATTAATTTCCTTCCAGTTCTTTCTTATATTATAGTGAGTATACTATATTGATTTTTCTTGAATAATGTTTGGGGGCTGGCTATATTATGCCCGAATTTCACTGCAAGATGCAATGAGTGTAATATCTCCTCACCTTTGTAATGTGATATGTGTTATTTAAAAAGTGGCATTAAAACTAACAAGATTGAGGACCACTTACCTCTTTTCAGATCAACCTTCATTATAGATATTTGTCTAGCCACAACTGTGACTTAACTATAGCCCAGAATCTTCCTCTTTCCCTTCTGCACATGAAGTTGCAGACAGCAACTGACAGGGCTTTGATATGAGTCTGCTAGCAGTTGATTTATGATGGTCTCTGTGCAGTCAAACCTCACTGCTCATGTTCATCTGTATTTGCAGCCGCTCTCCAGCGCTAGCATCACTGGCTCAGCTTCACCTCATATCATCAGGCATTAGATTCTCCTAAGGAGCATGAAACCTAGATCCCTCACATGCGCAGTGCACAATAGTGTTCGTGCTCCTGTGAGAATCGAATGTTGTTGATCATCTGACAGGAGGCGGGGCTCAGACTGTAATGGGAGCTCCGGGGAGCAACTGTAAACACAGATGACCTCACTTGCTGGTTGGCTGCTCACCTCCCACTGTGCAGCCTGTACCTAACAGGTCATGGCCAGAACCAGTTCATGGCCCAGGAACTGGGGAATCCCTGATTTAGAAGACTAGTGTCCGAGTCTAGATTCATCCTCCTCCATTTTTACTGAACCAGTCACTTTCTCTTTCCAAACCTCTTTTTTCATCTGTAAAATGAGGTTATTAATGCTTATACTTTCTGCCTTACAGACTTATGATAATCAAATGTAAACGTATTTGTAAAATGCTTTACAAGATATGCCTCCTTATGTATTCATTCCCATGTTCTGAATTCTACTGACTTCCCAGCAGATCTGGGCCTGGCCTTGAGGACACTACAATGCCCATGACAGACACAACTCTGCCTTCATGGAACTCATAGACTAAAAGAGATACAGCCTCTAATGAATAATAACACAATTAATTAATTACATGAAGTGCTCAAAAGAAAAGTGCAGGGTGTCATAGAAGTTTATATGGTGGGTTAGGGTCTAAACCCACTCAAAGGTCAGAAGTGATGTTTGGAATAAGGGTTAGTAGGGGCAGCCTAACCAGCAACTGCAATAATCTGGTCTAGTGTTTTCCCTTTCTTTCTTTTTTATTATAAAGATGTGAGGTACAATTCAGGGTTAGGTAGACAAATGTTGATTATGCTGGTACCCTTGTTGATGAGTTATGCCCCTGCCTCCCCTAGCAGTTTTCCTCAACTGCCAATCCCACCTCTGTCCCCTGGCAGTCTCCCACTACTGCCAATCCCTTTCTTATAGTGTTATGATAATTGTTCAAGGTCCGCTTATGAGTGAGAACATATGGTACTCTGTTCTTTGTTTCTGTGATAGATCACTGAGAATGATTGACTCTAAATCTATCCAAGTTGCTGCAAAGTCCTTATGTTTGTCCTTCTTTATGGCTGCATAATATTCCATTGTGTATACGTACCACATTTTTTAAAAATTAAGTCCAGCTTCAATGGACAACATAGTTGGTTCCATGTTTTTGCTATTGTGAATAGAGCTGCAACAAACATACACATGCAGGTATCTTTTTTGTAGAATGATTTGAGTTCCTCTGGGTATATTCCCAGTAGGGGAATTGCTGGGTCACATGGAAGGTCAATTTCTAGTTCTTAGTGTTTTTCTTTAAAATATCAATTCTTTTTTTTTTTTTTTGAGTTGGGGTCTCACTTGGTTGTCCAGGCTGGAGAATAGTGGTATGCTCATGGCTCACCACAGTCTCAACTTCCTGAGTTCAGGTGCTTCTTCCTCCTCAGCCTCCCAAGTAACTGAGACTACAGGTGCACACCACCACACACAGCTAATTAAAAAAAACATTTTTTGTAGATATGAGGCCCCGCAGTGTTGCACAGACTGGCCTCAAGTTCCTGGCCTCAAGAGATCCTTCCACCTTCGCCTTTTAAAGTGCTGAGATTATAGGTGTGAGCCACAGCACCCAGCCAAAATATTGATTCTTGAATCCCATTCCCAGAAGTGTGAATTCAGAAGCTCTGTGAAAGAGCTTGAGGGCTGTGTTTGTACTTTTATTTTGTTAAGTGTCTCAGGTAATTCTTATGTTCAAGCACATATGGTAACAACTGAGCTAGACCAAGAAAAGAGAAGACCAAAACTGACAGAGGAAACGGCTACTGCGAAGGTCCAGATATAGGTAAAGCTATGATGCTAGATACAAACCAACAACCGAGAGCAATCTCTGGAAGCTTCTTAGCAGAATCTTAGTATCCATCCTAGACCTACAGAGGCAGAAACTGCATTTATATTAACAAGATGCTCAGGTGTTTGTTTATTTTTAAAGCTGCTGGCTCTCCTTCTTTTTTTTTTGTTGAGAAAGCAGGACTTATTGAGAGGTCAGAAAAGCTCCCACAGCTGGAGGGAGCCCCTGGTGATTTTTAAAAAATGAATGTTAAAATATCTAGAAGCACTGGGGAGGAGAATTAAAAGCTCCCTAAAGGATGAGACCACTTATATGTCCCGGTATCCTTAGCACCCAGTACATGTGAGGCACTTGGTAAATACAGTTGAATCAAGTTATAAAAATGTAAATTTTTGTTTTTTGAGAGCTGCCAAACTCAGAGATTGAAGAAAAACTAATTTCTCTTCTTAAGGAAATGGACACAAGCATATTATGTTGAATGAAGAGTAAACTGGCCCAATCTTCTGAGAGGACAAATACTGTCTTAGATATATGATTTCTCTGACAAATTAGGTAAAACAAATAATAAATAATATCATAAAATAATATAATAATATAAATAATACATAAAACTATAAAATAATATCTCAATTTTGTGATGTTTATATTTCTAAAAAATGTACTAAAAAGTCATACACCAAAATATAAACAGTTCTTATCTTTAGAGTAAGGTTACAAGTAGTTTTTACTTTCTTTTTGAAAACTCTCTAAACTATATGAAATTATAGTTGACTCAAGAAACCATCAAGAGAGCAGGAAGACAGACCATTGAATGGGAAAAATATTTGCCAACTGTATATCTGATAAAGGCCTAATATCCAGGATCTACAAGAAACTCAATCGTCCCAAAAGGAAAAAAAAACAAACAGCCCCATTAAAAAGTGCGCAAGAGACATGAATAGACATTTCTCAAAAGAAGATATATGGGCAGCCAACAGACACATGAAAAAGTGCTCAGCTTCACTAATCATCAGAGAAATGCAAATCAAAATCTCATTGAGGTACCACATAACCCCGGTAAGAATGGTCATCATTAATAAAATAAAAAACAGCAGATGTTGGCAAGGATGCAGCAAAAAGGAAACACTTCTACACTGCTGGTGGTAATGCAAACTAGTTCAACCCCATGGAAAACAGTGTGAAAATTTGTAAAAGAACTAGAAATTGGCTTTCCATATGACCCAGTAGTCCCCCTACTAGGAATATACCTGGAGGAACTCAAATCACTCTACGAAAAATATATCTGCATGTGCATGTTTATTGCAGCACTATTCACAATAGCAAAAAAAAAAAAAATGGAACCATCCGTGCTGCCCATTGAAACTAGACTGGATTTTTAAAATGTGGTACATATGCAGCCATAAAGAAGGACAAACCTATGGACTGCACAGCAACTTGGATGAATTTAGAGTCTATCATACTCAGTGATCTATCACAGAAACAAAGAACAGAGTATCACATGTTCTTACTCATAAGTGGACCCTGAACATTTACATAATACTGTGAGAAAGGGATTGCATGTAGCAGAATACTGCTCGGGGGTGGGGGGTGGCACATAACATCAAAAAGGGTACCTGACCTCAAACCAGGCAAAGTGGGGACCAAAGGGAGGCCCAAACTTTACCTGTACAATGCCCACTTGTATACCTAATACTGAATTGTACCCCACATCTTTAAAATAAAATATTTTTTAATTTAAAATAAATTAAAATTGACTCTTGAGCAACATAGGTTTTAACTGTGCAGATCCACTTATATATGGATTGTTTTTCAATGAAAGTTACACCGAGTATGCCTGCTGCTCCTGCTTCTGCCTTCCTTCTCCACCTCTGCCACTCTTGAGACAGCAGGGCCAACCCTTCCTCCTCCTGCTCCTATCCAACAGGAAGGCAAAGATGAAGACTGTTATGATGATCCACTTCCACTTAATGAGAGTAAATATATTTTCTTTCTTTATTATTTTCCTGATAACATTATCCTTTCTCTAGCTTACTTCATTGTAACAATATACTGAGGGTGCCAAAACAATGTATACATATTTTAAGAGATGCTATCTATGTATTATGTTTAGTTTGCCATAATCAGAAGTGTTTGGATGCTGATGGCAACCACTTTGAGCACCTCTTGTAACTGCAGAAGTCAAATGTGACTTGTATTCACTTTTTGTTATCAGTATATATTGAGTATTACAATTTTAATATGGCTTTTCTCCTTTTTAAAAATGTGTATACATTTTTGGGCACACCCTGTAGTATATAATACATATAACGTACACATTATGTGTTAATCAGCTCTTTATTTTATAAGTAAGTCTTCCAGTCAACAGTAGGCTATTAGTTGTCAAGATTGTGGAGAGTCAAAAGTTATACACAATTTTTTTTGACTGCTGGGGGTGGGTGCCTCTAATCCTGGTGTTGTTCAAAGGTCAATTGTATTTACAGTTGGCATATGTTGTTTTGTTTATAGGAGATGGAAAATATTTTTATGTTCATAAAAGAAAACAAAACCCTCCACTTCAGAAGGTGGAACATAGTCTGTTAGGCTCACAGAGCTCGCCGGAGACAGCAAGGAGGAGGAAGAATGGGGTGGGACAGGATCTTGACAGTATTAACATCTTCGTCCATGGGACTCAGCCCTGGCCGTGTACTGGAATTATTTGAGAGACTTTCAACATCACTGCTGCCAGGTTCCCACTCAGACCAATTAAATATAAGTCTCTTGGGAGTGTGGCTGAACATTATTATTTTTAAAAGCTCTCCAGGTGACGCTAATGTGTACCAGGGCTGCAAATCCCTGTGAGCCTGGCTTGACAGACCAAGGAGATCTGTCCACAATCTATATGCATGTGATGTTGTTCTTGATATTATAGCTCTCACCAGCAGTACCAAGTCAAGTCCAGCCTGTAGGGAGGAAAAAGACAATTGGAGGAGTGAGATCCATCCAGATCATCTAAAGGAAGGTGCTTATCAGTGTGAGAGGCCTCCCTGCAATTGCTTTGCAGGCAGGAGTACCAGGGAACCTGCATGGTTTGACATTGGGATTACTCCAAGAGGTGGCCTCAAGGTCCGATTGCTTGGGAGCAGGAAGAGCTTCTGTTTAAAAGTACAGTGCTAGATTTCGTGTCTTGAGAAATTATAAAATGCCTTCTTATCCTTTTCTCCTTCTTTGTTCATATCACCATATGAACTTGCTTCCTCTAAATGAGTCAGTGGAAATGGGAACACTAATTTGTATCAAGATTCTGGATTTTTAAACTACCAGCAGGTTGGCTATGCTAGCATAGATCAGTCATCATTTGAGACCCACCAAATCCAGGATATGTCACAAGGAAGTCGGAAGCACCAAGGAGACCCACACACAAATGCCCTTTCTCCACATATTTTCGTCATCCTAAAAAAAGAGTCCTTCTTAGCCATGTCTCGAGTTGCTTTTCAGCAGATTTCTACTTTCCAGGTCACTGGAAACACCGGTGTGCTCCTCCCCACGAGGTAACATTAGCTTCTGCCTGCTTTTGTCTGGAAGCTGGGTGAGTCTTTGTCTCTAGCTAAGACAGCGATCACTGTGTGTTATTAGATGGGCACCCTGCTATCTGACAAAGTAATAGAATTTCTTTTCTTCTCATGCTGAAAAGGATTGACTGGGTTCTTTGAGTCTGGAGTACCAGTATTTGAATTTGTCTTTTCTTGATTGAACAGAGTTCTGTTTTCTCTGTTCATGCCCAGTGGTTAAAGTAAGATTTCCTATTCAGATAAGTCCTAAATCACTAAAGGAAGGCAGAGGAAGACAATTCAATGAAATGTTAACAGTCTTTGAGAGGCTACTGGGTTCAAGACACTGTGCTTGGTTTATTATGAGTTAACATAAAATTGACTTATTCAAAACAGTGTTTAGGAAAAAATGATAGTCTCACAAATCATAAATGATTGTATTTTTAAAAATAATAATTTTAAAGCTAATATGAATCTAGTTGAAAGAAGCCCTTTTTGAAAAATTAGCCAAAATTGAAGATGGGTATAACTTTAGGGTTTTTAGCCAAGGACAGTTTTGTTTATATGGCATATATTTTGTTACTGAAAATAGAAAAATTGGGGTAGAGTGGAGGGAAAAATAACCAAGATTAAAGAGGAAGCAAAAGAATAAGCTCTTAGGGTTATTGAAAATAAGTACACAGTTCATACTAAGTTAAGTTGTTCCAGTTTGACCAGTTAAACTCTACAGGGCCATCTCACCTCCCCCATACATGTGGCATGATGTTCTGTCATCAAGTACTGTTCTACTGTTACTGTGTTAATAATAGAGGAAGGGAAAAAGAGCCTGTTGGATAAAGGTGAAGGGAAAAGATACGCTTTCAGATCCTATTTGGAAAGAGATGAAGTGCCAAGAGTGAACTGTGGGGGCAGAGGGATGGGGAGGTGGACACGGCTGGTGATCAGAGCATGTGACCATGGAGGTTGGCATCCTGGCTTCTCTGTAAAGCATATCACCCCCTTTCTGATGTCACTTCTAAAATTATTAAGCACAGACTCTACAGTTATGCTGTTCAGTATAATAGCCACTGTCCACATGTGGCTATTTAAATGTAAATTAAGAGCAGCCACTGTACTCCAGTCTGGGCGATCGAGTGAGACTCCAACTCAAAAAAAAAAAAAATGTAAATTAATTAAAATTTGAAGCTTAGTTTTTCCGCTGCCGTGGCCACATTTCAAGTGCTCACTGGCCAGCTGTGGTCAGTGGTCACTGTACCAGACGGAGACACTTCCATCATTGCAGAAAGTCTGCGGGACAGTGCTGCCCTGCTAGTCCAGGCTCTGCAGATGCTCTGACTGAATTCACATCTCAGCCCTGCTGCTCAGTAACCGTGCCACTTTTGACAAATGCCTTAACTACTCGGTTCCTCAATTTCCTCATCTTTAATTTGGGGAAGCTTAAAAAGAGTATCTTTCTTATAGTGTTGCTGTAAGAATCAATTCACAGACAGCCCCCGATGCATGATGTTTTGACTTCTGTGGTGTGCAAGCAACAAGCAACATGGATTCAGTAGAACTGTGCCTCTCTTACAAGACTGGGCAGTGGCAGCGAGTCACAGCTCCCTATCAGCCATGCATTTTCGACAGATTATTTACAACTTCTGATGGGTTTGTGAGGACATAACCCCATGGCAAGGCCAGTAACAACTGTATATAAATCAGTAAGCATCAAGCAGGTGACGCTGTTGTCCAGGTGAGGGTGGCGATGACAGGGTATGGCAACATCTGCTGCTCAGGAGGTATTGACAAATACTCTTACCTCAGATGTGCAAACACAACAGACCGAGAGGAAAAGCCTCTTTTTTAAGCATATGGTTTGCATTTTCAATATAGATAACCCTTTAATCTCTCAGTTTTTATCCTCGGGGGGTGGGGGGGTTTTCTCTTTTTCTCTGTACTACTTGCAAAAGAATGAGACCCAGAGTTTGGCATAATGAGACTGTTTCAGTCTTGTGATGTGTCACAAGGGGAGTTCACCCTTTTTAATTTGAAGATTTCTCACATAGAGTGGGGGCCTTGGTAGACCCAAGCCACAGGCAGGGCAGACTTCTCAGCTCCTGCCTACGAAGGGCAGAACAAATGAGGCCTTCTTAATACCAGGACTTGAATCTGGAGGTTTATTTATTGGAACATTCTTCAGCTGTCAAATATGAAATGTAGTTGGGCTTCTTCCCTGTCCTACTCCCCTTGCTCCTAGAGAGGCTGTGCTTCTTACAGATAGAGAGGCCATGACCTCCTGGGCCTCTTTGATGCAGAACATAGTAAACTGGGCTCTCCTTGAACTGATTCTAGACACTAAGCACCGTGGCCTTCTCTGTTGAAGGAAGAATAAAAGAATGCCCACAAGTCTATCAGCCTGGCTTGGCATGGGGACTTTACATTATCAACCTGAGCTTCAGATCTCAGAGGCACACTGTCTCAGACAGGTCAGCTCCAGGCATGGGTCAAGGCGTAAAGATGATCAAACAATTCAGATAGACCTGGAAGTTGTTTGCAAACTGTCTGACTCTCTACCTCAAGGAATATTTGTATTCATGTTCAGCTCTATCAAGCAGAGTCTCTCATTTCTTTTTTAGGCCATTTAGGTAGTCTCTTTTCTTCCCCTTTTTTTTCTTCTTCCTTTTCAAGACACAGGGTTTTGCTAAGTTACCCAGGCTGGTCTTAAATTCCTGGAATCGAGCAGTCTTTCCTCCTTAGCCTAGTGAGTAGCGGGGACTATATATGTGTACTACTGTGTCCAGCTGCAAAATAGTTTATTGATGTTGACTCACTGTGATACACGTACATCTAAGTATCATTCTGTGATTCCATCTAGTAGTAGATGTCATATTAAGAGCTGAAAGTGTGTTTAGAAGTAAAGATCATCTGGAGGAGATTTTCTTCCTAAAATTTTTAAAAATCCTATTATACTGAAGAAGAAAGGGATTACAATAGCTTCTTTCTCTTTTTTTTGAGTTGAAGTTTCACTCTGCTGCCCAGACTGGAGTGCAGTGGCTGCTCCTGGCCACCACGGCCTCGACCGGCTGGGCTCCGGCGATCCTTCCACCTCAGCCTTCCGAGTAGCTGGAACTACAGGCGCGTGCTACCACACCCGGCTGATTTTTGATTTATTGCCAAGTTGAGGTCGAACCCGCGGGCTCAGGCAATCTATTCACCTCAGCCTCCCAAGGCGCGGGATTATGGGCTGAGCCACCGAGCCTGGCTAGCTTATTTCTAAAAGAATGATGTGAGGTCACCATCAAGCTTTCACATGAACATACACACACAGTCCATGGTTTTCACTGCCCCCAAATGAATGGAATCCACGTCTCTTAGTCAAGAAGGAATGTTTGAGAAGGAAGACTTGAACAACGATGCTGAATGTGTCTGACAGGTCAAGTGAGGGAGATAGGACATGAAATACGTCCACTGGATTTAGCAAAATGAAAGCGATTGTTAACCTCAGCAAAAGGAGTTGTAGAAGGTAGAGGGGGTTGCAGAAGGCAGAATGGGGAAGGCTGATGGCTGACTAGATGTGAGGAAGGAGAGACGATCTGGAGGACAGTGGCCAACATGTGGCAATATCTAAAGGGGCATGGTGCTGAGGGGATGTTTTATTTGTTTGTTTTTTAATATGGATCTGTTGTGGATAATTAAAATTTCTAGAATAGTTTATATGAAATTATCAGAATTAGTTGCCTCTGGGGGAGTCAACATGAAGAGAAAGAAGACTAAGCTATGAGAAACCAGGGGCATAGAATGAAGGTATTTGTTTCAGGGACAGGTTCCATCTTTCCAGAAAGGATGCTGGCCTGAGCTTTGTGAAGCAGCTGTGAGAATTCGATCTCCAGACTCCTGGTGATTAGATTCTGTTGTGTAAAGCTGATTCTGTAATCAAGTAAGAGCTTTTCCTGGGCCTAAAAATTGTGTCTCCAAAGTGAAAAGAATGGTGATGATAATGTTGGCAAATATAATTCAGTGAAGGGAACAGACCCTAAAACAGTTTGTCATAATGAAGACATATAGAGGCACAACTGCAAAAACTCAGGTACTTCTGTATGGCCAAGAACAGTAGCATGCTCATTATTCTGGGAGCTTCTGTGTTTTGTTTTGTTTTTTAATTATATGTTTTTTTCTGATACTAAAATAATGCATGCTGGCTATAGAAAAGATGAAAGATAGAAGTCATTCTTATTGCCATCACTCACATATTTTCTACCTTTAACATTGTAACATTATAACACTGCCTTTAGAAGAGAATGAAAGAGAATCATATTCTATAAACAGTTCCATATCCTTTGTTGTTATCGTTGTTTTAATTTATCCCAAGTAATTTTTCACATATTAAATATTACATTGAAACAATATTTTAACAGTTGCTTAATATTTTATTCTTTGAATGCTCCCAGTTATAATTCATTTAATTGCTATTTTTGACCATTTAGGTTCTTTCTAACTTTTGCCATTGAAAATAAAATTGTAATGGATACCCCTTAAAAAATATTTTTCTGCACCTGATTATTTCCACATGATGTAGTTGCTATCCAGAAACGTTTATTTTAGCATGTACTTCCCCATGAATATATCACTTCTTTGATACCTCATCAGTGATGAACATTTTTATTTTTTAAACCTTTTTTCATGTTTCTTTGTCATTTCTTTGGATATTAGCCGTAGTGGAAATATTTTTACATATTGAATATTTATCTTTGCATTAACAGTTGCTCCTTACTGTAGTTTATGAGGAATACATTTGAACTTAAGAACTTGCAATCTGGAAAAACTTTAACACAACAGTCTGGAAGCAAGCAGTTAGATGACATCTGGCATTCCTTTGTGAGCCAGGCTATGAGCATTGAAAGATGCTCTCCTCGCTTTCAGATTTCCTAATGGAAAGACATGATGACAATCGGGAAAGGAACCTGCCTCTGAAGAGGAAACCTCTGGCCTATGGATTCAGAGCGTCCCTGAGGCCTGCGTAGGTGCCATTATCAAAGCAGATTCCAGAAGCTAGAGTGAGTAGTGCTCACGGGCAATGGGAATCTCCACTCTCCAAAAACATTTTAAATTTCCACACTGTCAAAGGTTCCAACAGCTCTCCTTCCAGAGGAACAAAATTAAGCAAACTGAAAATAAAAAGCATGCTTTCTCTTCTACGTTGCATCCTCGATGATTTATGAGATTTTTACTGCTCTGACTGGGTAAAAGACTGAGGTCTCCAAGGAGCTACATGAAACCTCTACATATAAAAATGCAAAAGTATAACTTTAAACATGACTAAAACTTAATAGTAAAGATTTTAATATTACAGTAGTTATCCCTTATTCACAGTTTTGTTTTCCATGGTTTCAGTAATCCATGGTCATCTGAGGTACAAAAATATTAAATGGAAAATTCCAGAAACAAACAATTTATGTTTTAAATTGCATACTGTTCTAAGTAGCATAATGAAATCTCACACTGTCCTACTCTGGTCCACCAGGACATGAATCATCTCATTGTCCAGGGAATCCACATTGTATACACCCTCTTAGTCACTTAGCCTTCTCAGTTGTCAGGCGACCTGTATGTAGAATCCCAGTGCTTGTGTTCAATTCACCTTTATTTGACTTAATAATGACCCCAAAGCACAACAGTAGTGATGCTGGCATATTGTTGTACTTGTGGTATTATATCATTAGTTATGGCTGTTAATCTCTTACTGTGCCTAATAATCTATAAATTAAACTTGATCATAGATATGTATATATAGGAGACAACATAGCATATATAGGATTTGCTACTGCAAGGGGTGACCCCAAAAACCTGTAATTATCTTTTGCAGGATGGGCCTCTTGTACACTCGAAATTTGTTTCTCTGGATTAAATGGTCAACCAAAATTTTTACCTTGAAGTTTTGAGTAGGTTGCATCGTGATTGATGGAAGAAATGTCCCGAGTTGTGGCAAATAGGTGACTGGTTCTTCTACCATGACAATGCACCTGCCCACACTGTGCTGAATGTTCAGCAGTTTTTTGGTTTTTTGTTTTTTGTTTTTTACCAAAAATGGCATGATCCCCATGTCCCACCCTTTCTATTAACCCAGATTGCCTTCGAGTGACCTTTTTTGTTTTCCAATATGAAAAAAGTCCTCAAAGGGAAACATTTTGCCAATGTGGAAGAGGGGAAACAAAAAACAACAGAAGCACTAACAGGGCATTAAAATTGGTGCGTTCAAAAACTGTTTTGAGCAGTGGAAAAAGGGTCTTGGATTTAGCAAAGAATGATACTAGTCATAATCTCTACTTTCAAGGAGTTTACATTCTAGAGGGAGGGGACGTGCAATAAACACACAAACAAATAAATGCCAAATCAAGATAAATTACCCAATGCTAAATGAATAAATAGATAGGTGAGTGGATAGATGGATGAATGAATACTTAGATGATTGACAGATAGATGATAGATAGATAATGAAGGAAAGAGTACAAGAGATAGCAGAGAGAACAGGGTTGCTTTTAGTTCAGGTGGTCCGGGGGGACTACTTCCAGAGATGACATTTCAGCTGATACTGGAATTATGAGACATGAGTCATGCAAAGGCCTGGGGCAAGAGATTCCAGATAGAGCAAACACATACAAAAGCCCTGAGACAACAAGAGCTCTGCGTGTTTCAAGAACAGAAAGTAATTCAGTGTGCGGAACCAACAAGGACAGTGGTAGAAGATGAACTCGGAGATGAAGTAGATACCAGATTGTATAGGGCCTTCAAGACCATTGTCTGGACTTTAGATTTCATTTTGTTTGCAACATAAACCCATTGTAGTGTTTTAAGAAGAGATCTTAGTCGTCAAGTATTTAACAATTTGCACAAGGCACTTTAAGAATATGCTGTATGTTGGCTTGAGAGTACCACAGGAAATCAAAGAGGAGACTCCAGTGGTTCATGCACTTTTAATGGCAGATGTGATACGAACTGAGTTCCAATGTGATGTGGAAACCTGAATAGCTTCAGGGAAAAAGGTGAGGGGGGAAAAAACAAATGAAAACAGGAGAAGAAGGCTAGGAAGTGGAAATCCTGACAGTCAGTGTGGAGACTAGCTCGCACCGTGCTAGATGGCCACTTCACTGTCTCCTCAGCCAGCCTGAGAGCTCTGGACAGCAGGGCCATCTTTTTCCTTTTTTTGATTTTGCATCTTATGTACACCGTGCCAGATATGAACTAGGTGCTTCATAAGTATTTACAGAAATCCACTGAAACCCATTAGGGCAGATAGTGTGTACTAAGAACAGCGTAAGTCGTCGGGCTCGGTGGCTCAGCCTGTAATCCCGCGCTTTGGGAGGCCGAGGTGAGTGGACTGCCTGAGCCCATGGGTTCGAGACCTACCCAGGCAACTTGGCGAGAACTCATCTCTACACCCACTTGGGTAACTTGGTGAGACCTCATCTCCCGGCCACCGCACTCCAGTCTGGGCGACAGAGTGAGACTCCAACTCAAAAAAAAAAAAATTAGCCAGGTGTGGTAGTGCATGCCTGTAGTTCCAGCTACTTGGAAGGCTGAGGTGGAAGGATCGCCGGAGTCCAGCAGGTTGAGGCTGCGGTGGCTGGGAGCGGCCACTGCACTCCAGTCTGGGTGTCAGAGTGAGACTCCAACTCAAAAAACAACAACAAAACAAAAACAAAAACAAAAGCAAAAAAACAGCGTAAGTCAAGAGTAGGGTGGGGCTGGATGTGCTGGAGTCAAACTTTGCTGAGAACTGAAAGTGCATGGAGCATGTATAATAACCTAAACTGAGAAGCGAAGATTATATTTGTCAATTTTGTTCTTCATTATGGCTGCAGAATATTCCATTGTTTATATGTAGCACATTTGTTTTTTATCCAGTCCAATTTTGATGGGCAGCATGGTTGGTTCCATATTTTTGCTATTGTAAATAGTGAAAATGCAGATACTTTAGAATACAAGAAATTTCCTTTAGTGGAACAAATTTCAAAAAAATAGTTGGCCAACCTCCAAAATTGCTAAATCCAACGTACATCAAAAGTACAGGGTGTGGGTTAAGACACAGTGAATAGAGGAAACAAAAGTAATTTAAAACATGAGCTCCAACTCAGAGACACAAAGTCAGTCATCCAAATTACAGTTATTGACTTGGGAGGGAACTTCTCAAGGACGATTCTATTTGGTATATGTAGAGTGAATAGTTGCAGGTATGTATCCCTGGGGTAGCCAATTGGTTAATACTAGTGTGAACGTATACATTTAGAAGATTCCTGTTGAAATCACGCTCCTACAGATTAGGGTGAGGAAATTCCCACTGAGGCTAAGTCATGAGGAAGAGTTTTGAGATTAGATCACCTTTCTCTCTTCCTTTCACTGCAGCACACACACACACACACACACACACACACACACACACACCCACACACACACAAACATATTTTGGCAGGATCACAACATAGACAACTGGTAAAATACTGAATTCTCTTCTGGCTATCACCCAAGACTGGCATGTGCATGCCATCATTCGAAGACAATACAGAAGCCATTCCATTCACCTTTTTAAACATGGAACAATAGGGAAAGTACTTGCTTGGAGGTCAGGAGATCTGTGGTCACTTGGTATGTGGCCTGGGATAAGTCACTCCAGTGCTCAGGCTCTGAGCTGCTCCTCGGAAAGTAGCTGGGTTCATGACTCCCATGAATATTCCTGGGGGACAGCAGGTCAGTAGGTGCATGTAGTTTGGTTAAGTTTTTGTTTTAATTAAGGACAGAATTTTGGAGAGAACATATGTTGAAAGACCGAGCCAAGGTTTTTCAGAAAAAAATTAAAAAGAGAGAAGACAGAGGCATCAGTTTGCCAGAGTATGGAAACATGGAGATGTGCCTAAGATAACAGTAGTTCTTGGAAGGCTGAACAATCCCCCAGAGTCATCTAGGTACTAATCTCCAGAATTTGTGACTGTGTTACCACAGGAGATAAAGGGGACTTTGCAAAGGTGATTAAATGAAGGATCTTGAGATGGGGAGATCATCCTGGATTAAATGAAGTGACTGATATAATTACAGGGTCCTTATAAGAGGGAGGAAGGAGGTCAAAGAGGAGAAAAATGCTATTCTGCTGGTTTTGAAGATGAAGGAAGTGAGCACAGCTAAGAGACGTAGATTGTCTCTAAATTCTAGAAGCTGGAAAAAGCAAGGAAATAGATTGTCCCCTGGAGACACACCCAAGGTCACACAGCAGAGCCAAAGTCCAGACCTCAGTGTTCTAACTTCAAACCCAGGATATCTGTAGACATAGAGGGTATGGTTGATTTCTCTCAGCCACAGGATATATCCATGTGTTACTCAGGATCCCAGTAGGAAGCACATGACACATTCACTTCTTGTATTTTGTGTAAATTTGATAAAAGGGACTATATGCAAAGATTTGGGAAGTGGATAGAGAAACCATAGGCAAAATGCCATTCCAAGGGCTAGAAACATGAGCACCACCCTCTTCCTAAAAGGACAAGGGGAAAAAAGAGTTGTCCAGACCCGAGAGAGAGGGCCATGTGGAGGGGATCACCTGGCAGGTCTCCAATCAATGGACACCACCAGCCCAGAGTGATTTTGTAGGGGGTAGCTAGGGATAAACATCCTGTCTTCTTCTCTCCCACTTCCTGATCACTTGCTGATGCCTTCTATTAGCAAATCCAACCAGAGAGTAATAGAGTCTTTGGTGTATTCCACACCTGTCAGCTCCCCAGGATCCAGCTGGTGGGAGGATCCAGAAGGACAAACAGAGAATACCTTCCCCCTCTCCACGAGGCTGCCTTTTATCTAAATCACTGATACTCTGTGTCTTGTAGTAATTTCTCTTATGGCCATAACAGTTACTACTGAGCTAAGCAGGAACATTGAGATAAGCTAAGTAGGAACTTATTAAACACTTTTGCCATGATTAATACAAATTCTTAATCATTTATGGTGCCATAAAAGGATTAACAGATTTTTTGAATGATTTATTCCTTCTAAAAGAAAGATTTCCCAACAAAATCAATTAACAAAGAGATTTTCATTTCCTGAGCTCTGGTTTTGTTAATATGGACAATGAATAACACATGACACCAAGCAGAGACCTAAGACTCTGACCTGAAATTAGTGAGAGATTGTCAGGTATAGCCACACATGCAAAGATACCTGACCCCAACAGAGACCTGAGGCTCTGGACCTGGAGTCCCTGGGAAAGAAGGGTACTGGATGATGTCAGACTATGACACTACCCTGACGGGGGCATTGGAGAAAAAAAGTGGCATCTCAATGATGAATAACCTGATCTCCAAACAAGCTGCTCCAAGTAGGTGCCCTTAAGAGTGTTTTCACAACAATTTCCAACAAATACACACACAGATAATACTTTCATCCCTAGAGTATGGACAGATAAGGAGCAGAACGAGTAACTATTTTTAAGTAGAAATGTTGTTCCAGATCAGGTAAAAAAATCAATGATACTCCTAAAGGATTTTTTTAGAAGAATTATTCATTTCAAGCAAAGTTAAACCTATTTCTCATTTATTGTTATGTTTGGTGTTGGAAGAAGATAAATTTCTAATTTATTTATTGGAATATTTATATCTTTAAAGAATTATGGAAGTGCAGGAATGAACAGATCAGAGTCTCTTTAAGTTCATACCTCAGATGTACAGACTTCTCATTCCAGAAAATAATCTTCAAAAGAAAAATATAACTTCTTTGCCTAGTACATAGTAGGGGCTCAGTGAGGTAGTATCATTACAACTATTCAAATCCTCACTTGTAAGGAAAGTATAAAACTCCTCACTTTGCCATGTGTCTCATCTGCCTCCTATAGGAAGAGTATAAATCTCACCCCTCTTACTTTGGGCCTGGTCACATGATTGACTTTAATCAATGGAAAGTCAATGGAAATGTCAGTTCCCACCAAAAGCAGAAGAGGCATGTCACATTTCCACAAGTCTCGCATCTCTGATCTGTGCCATGAAAGAACAGCATGTGTCAGATGGGGATTGCTCCTTCAGGATGAATCCTGGAATGAGCAGACCCCAGTTCAGATTGAGAAAAAGACCTGAAGTCTATTCATAGCCTGCTTGAGCTCCACTTCATGCAAAAGAGGAGATGAATGTCATCACTGTAACATATTGAAATTTATGGGGTTGTTTTTTACTGCAGCAGAAGATGATTAATCTACATAGTAACTTTTTAGAAATAGAAAAGAACAGCTCGTTTTGAAAAGGAAGCTTCACTGGTACAATCTTATTTGCACAGCTAAAATATGCAGTTATTATGGTTTCAAACTTTAAATACACTCCAAGCCAAACAAAGTTGTCTGAGATTCTACACACGATATGAGGTGCAGCACATTGTTCAGAAATACGGCAGGTGATTAAAAATACCTATTGGGTATGATCAATCAAACATCAGCAAAGATGCAACTGGGAAAATTAACAGTCAGAAAATTAGAAACCCTAGATCTGATGCCAGTTGTACAGCTGGTTGAATTTGTTGGACACCAGCATTGTGTTATTTAGGAGGCATGTGTTACACATGCGCGTGCGCGCGCACACACACATGCACACACACACACACACACACACACACACACACAGGTGGATGGCTCAAAAACATCTTCTTTACCACTCTCATGGTCCAAAAACATCAACCATGATAAACTGCAGCTTGCCCAAGAAGTACAAATCAGCATGTGATAGATTAGAAACTGTAACATGAAGACACTGTTGATCGCAGAAAAAATTGGAGATGTTTAGTCTAGGAAAGATAAGACTCCAAGAGATATTTTAGTAGCCTTCAGAAACTTGAAGACTTATCCCATAAACAGATGTGCCCTAATCTGTATAGAAACAGAGAGAAACTCTGCAGACACTAGAAGAGACTTACTGGGGCACATAGCTCAATCCAACTTACTAGAGTGTTCTGTTTGGACTGAGCAGCCCCTGAGATTGAGATACATCTGGCCTGTACCTGGTCACACGGTACACTCATAGAGTCATAGTGGCTGACAAGCAATCACCTCCCCAGCTGGGGTGCAAACTATAACCATATCCAGTGAGCTTGGAGGGAGAAGAAGAGCAGAAGAGCAAGGGCTCAGGAGAGGATCCACCATCAAAGATAGGCTGAGTGAGCCAGAATGAGCCATAGACATCATGGTAAGAAGAGAGAGAGTGATGACCGACCATGTTCTAGTCAACCTGTGGTACACGGGCGTCTTAGGGGAAAAAAGTCAAGGGTATAGAAGAATAAAAGGAGGCGTTAACACTGAAAGGCTTAGGTAAGTCTGCTGAGAAGCCTTTTGAGCTAAGAAAACACCAGAAAGAAAAAATATATTATCCACAAGCTGGAAAAAAGTAAGCAAGAATCCCTTGGAGGGAAAGTACCAGGGTGTACAGTCTGTGACCAGGGAAACCCAGGGGAGTTTCGGTAGAAAAAACCTTGGGTAAGAACTAGGCAAGGGCTTTCCGGGGCCTGCCTAGGGAGGTGGAGATGGCAGGAGGGATTCCAGCTGTAGGGGCCAAAAAAACTGACCAGGGGCTGGAGCAGGGTAGTGCTAGCTGATGCTCCCATGGCATGCTCTCTATGGCAGCCACTGGGCTAAGAGCTTCACACACATGAACTCTCTTACTCCTCCCACAACCCTGTGAGGTAGGCACTGTGGTTATTCCATTTTATAGATGGCAAGATGAAAGTATAGAGAGGTTTTGCCCAAGGTCACTTAGCTAGGAGGGGCAGAGTCAAAATTTGAACCCATGGAACCTAGTTCCTGAATCGAGTCCTTAATCAGGAGCCTAGAGCTCAACCCAGAGGACTATCCCAAGACCCCAGGTACAGGAAAGGGCCCTCTGATCCTGGTGTCACCAGGCGGGGCTCATCACTAGGCAGCTTTTACTCTAACTGTAACCTCATTTTGCCTGGTGACATTGAGTAGAAGAATTTTGTAGAAACCATAACTGTCCAACCATGTGGAAGGGCTTCTTTTATCAGCCAATGTTCCCTGCTGCCCGGATGTTCCAACAAAGGCTGGACTACTCATCAGAAATGTCATGAGAGGATTTTTGCAATACCTTGTGTATTTGTAAAATCAGGCAAGAATGATTTTGGCTGATTACTGTTTTGCTGTCTTTCATTTCCTTCCTCCTTACCTCCAAAGGCAGGCTTCAACCTAATTCGATAATCCTACTTATTCAGTGAACTTCTAAACCATAATTATTTCCATCCTGAAACAAACCTGCTTTTACCATCATTATACTTGGAACCCATTGAACCCTCAAGCGTGTCAGCAAATACCACAGTGATGACTCTTCTCCGGGAGGCCCTGAAAGCACTCCTTAGGACAGCTGTGCAGTATTTTGAGAAAGTTGAATTAAAGTGCTAGAGAAAGCACAACACACATTATTGCTCATCTTAGAAAGACAACAGCAACAAGCTTCTAAAATTGTCTTCGATAAACATAATCTGGGGACAATGAATATGGATATTGTCAATAGTCACCTATAAGCATGTTTTCTTTGTAAATTTTGTTCTCTCTAGTAAATTTCCTACTAAGAAAGGAACATGCCCCAAGCCCCCTGTCTGCATCAATAAAGCAAGCACTCAGAGAAACTGCACGGAAAGAACAGAACCAGTAAGGAATTCTTACCACGCTAAAGGTTTTGTAAAGTTGATTCTCCCCATTTTCACCACGGTTTCTAATGACCAGGAATATAGACTGCAAGTAGAAGCCATCACCTCCCTAGCAATGTTGGTTTTATGTCTCTCATGACAGTTTCTTTTTTAATTTTTTTTTTTGAGTTGGAGCCACCCTCTGTCGCCCAAACTGGAGTGCGGTGGCACGCTCCCAGCCACCGCAGCCTTGAGCTGCTGGGCTCCGGTGATCCTTCCACCTCAGCCTTCCAAGTAGCTGGAACTACAGGCGTGTGCTATCACACCTATAAATTTTTTGGTTTATTGTAGAGATGAGGTCTCACCAAGTTGCCCAGGTGGGTCTTGAACCCGTGGGCTCAGGCAATCCACTCACCTCAGCCTCCTAAAGCGTGGGATTACAGGCTGAGCCACCGAGCCCGGCTTTATGACAGTTTCTAAGCTGGCGTTGAAGCCACCTGCACTTAACCATAGCCATGCCCTGCCATGGGGCCATGCTCCTCATTTCCAACAGCACACAGCCTTTCTTGACCCTGATGACAGTTTTTTCCTGGGTACAATGTCCTGTGTGCAGGCACTGGCCTGACTCAGAATCGCACTGGCTTGCAGATCCCTGTTTACTTGCCAGCTGCCCTCTGCAGTGGGTCCATACCCCATTCACCTTGTCACATCCATCCCAGACAGACTTAAAAGGTCCTGGGTCCATGATTCGACAGTGGTTACACTGAGCTTTTAGAAATGTAATTCATCTCATGTTGTTCACCTGAATAAAACTCTCCAGTGGCTCCTCACTGCACGTAGAGTCAAACTCACACCCTCATCTTAACTGAGCAGCCCCTCTGTGGTCTGACCCCTGCAGACCTCAAGCGGGACAGCTGGGAGTCAGATGCTGTCCCACAGAGCCCCGTGGACAAGTTCTGGCTCCGGTGACTTGGGGCAAGTGGTTGGCTTCTTTCTCTCTCTTGGCTTCTTTTGTCTCCTTTGCAAAGGCAGATGTGCTGTGAGGATGAAATTAGTCGAAACGACACTCATCTCCTTCTCCTCCTCCACCTCCCCCCGTGCTATCCCACTCAGAATCCCAGCAGAGGCCACATCTGCTCTCCCCTCTGAACCTGCTAGACCAGGAACACTCTTCCCTGACACCTGGCATGACTGGCTCCTCTTTGCCACGCAGGAGCAACCCTGTATCTGAAGAGACCTTCCCACCCCACATCACCCTGTTCTGTTTTCTCTATAGCCTCTCTCAGTTTGCTAAGGCTGCTAGAACACAGTATCACAGACTAGGGGCTTGAGCAACAGAAATTTATTGTATCATTCTGGAATCTAGACATTCAAGATCAAGGTGTCAGCAGGGTTGGTTTCTTCTTAGGGTTATGAGGAAGAGTCTGTTCCTTGCAACTTTTCTAGCTTCTGGGAGTTTGATGGCAATCTGAGGCATTCCTTGGCTTGTGAAAGCATCGCCTCAATATCTGTCTTCCCTGTGTCTGTGCCTTTGTGTATGAATTTCCTCTTTTTATAAGAGCACCAGTCGTATGGGATTAGGGGCCCATCCTATCTCAATATGACTTCATCCTAACCAATTATATCTGCAATGGCCTTATTGCCAAATAATGTTCCATTCTGAGATTGTGGGGGTTAGGATTTCAGCATACAAATTTTCAAGGGATACCGTTCAGCCCATCGCATAGCACTGATCCCTCTCTGGAATGATTCAGTGTCATTTGTCAGCCTGTGTATGATCTTGTCTCTCCTCACTAAACATCAGCACCATGAAAGCAGGTCTTTGCATACCTTATTGGCCAGAGCAGCCACTGTGAGGCTGGGCTGGTACAGAGAAGATACTGCATACGTTTTCTTGAGTAAATGAACTAAAACTAAAGCAGCAGGCCAATTTTCTGAATAAGAACATGAAAGCCACAATCGTGAGACTACTCTTCAGTTATTAAAAATGATGGTTCCGGCCAGGCTCAGTGGCTCAGTCTGTAATCCCAGCACTTTGGGAGGCTGATGCTAGTGGATTGCCTGAGCCCATGGGTTCGAGACCAGCCCAGACAACTTGGTGAGACCTCATCTCTACAATAAATACAAAATTGGCTGGGTGTGGTAGCATGTACCTGTAGTACTGGCTACTTAGAAGGCTGAGGCAGAAGGATCACCGGAGCCCAGCAGATCAACACTGGGGTGGCCCTGAGTGTGCCACTGCACTCCAGCCTGGGCAACGGAGTGAGACTCCAACTCAAAAAAAAAAAAAAAAAAAGATGGTTCCATAACTATTGATGTGGTAAAACATTCAGATATATTGTCAAGCAAAACAAGGAAATTTCAAAGTCATAATAAATGGCAAAATCCCATTTTATAAAACACACACCTATTCAAATGTATGTGTATACATATATAGAAAAGAGTATAAATTAGATGTTGATAGGTTGTTGCTAGCTGGGTAGTCTTTTATTTACTCATGTGTTTTGTATTTTTTTTTGACAATAGAGTATATCAATTTACTTCACATAAGAACAACATATTTCAGGCCTATGATTTCCATTTAATAACAGCAAAACAGCCTGTACAGAAAACCCGAAGGCAACCATATATCATAATATGTAAAATGTGCAAATATACTTTAAAATGCAAGTTATTCTATAGCATTTGCAAGGTAGAACTTCATGGTAGTTAAGGACTCCACCTCATTATAGCTAACTGAATAATCTTTTGTATGTATAGCCAATGCAAATGTACAAGGCACAATTTAGTGTTGATGCTAAAGTGTGTAACACACATTCTCAGATTATTTTATTTGAAGATATTAAAATATTATCATGTTTCTTATTTTTTTTTAATGAGTCATCATTTCATTTCTAAAGCTTCATAAAGCATTACACTGATAATATATGTGTGGCCAGTACAAACTGTTCCCTAAACTTAAAAGGTGAAAGACAAAACCCTATATTGCTATCGTATATTAACAAAAGAAATTTATTTATATACGTATGCACACACACCCACATCAAACACAAGAAACCTCCCATAATCCACAGGGAGGCCATTTCCTTATCATAAAAGGTTCCCATTACAGTATTTCATGACAGTTATTTAAAAATCACATACTTATTTACCACCTATTTTGGTCAATCTTGCTAAAAAAAGACACTGAAATAGACAAATTTCTTTTTCAAGGTGAAGACAATGTCTAATTTAGAAAGTATTTTTCTTGTGATTGCACAGTGAAAGGTATCATTTAATTAAATATAAAAGCTAGCTGTTTTTAAAGAAATTATTTAAATCCACACAGAAAAAGAATCAACCTGTTAAAAACCAGCAAGAGCACTGGCTACAACACAATTGAGGATCTTGCCAACCCAGTAACAGCGCTCTTTGCTATTTTAATGCCCATCCCTGAGAGTGAAGTTTCCATCATTTTAAATTTTTTAATAAAGCAAACAAACTTTTCACGGATAATAAGAATTATGTCTAAGAATTTTTTCAAAATGTAAAATAAGTCCTGTTTCATTTTAATAAAAAAAATGATAAATGCCCTTTGCAAAGACCATCCCTAATAAAAATTTTAAGTATTTGTATCTCAATCAATTTCTAATATTCTTTTTATTGGGTAACTTCTGTTTTTCTGCCATTCATGTATCGCTCATTTCCTTATAACCTGTCATTTTATGCCTTTTGTTAACAGGAGCACTTAATAGGTAATGGAGGTGGCTCAGCTGGTCATCCCGCGCCTTTGGGAGGCTGAGGTGAGTGGATTGCCTGAGCCCGCGGGTTTGAGACCCACCTGGGCAGCGAGACCTCATCTCTACAATAAATCAAAAAATCAGCTGGGCTTGGTAGCGTATGCCTGTAATTCCGGCTACTTGGAAGGCTGAGGCGGAAGGATCACCAGAGCCCGGCAGGTTGAGACTGCGGTGGCCGGGAGCAGCCACTGCACTCCAGTCTGGGCGACAGAGTGAGACTCCAACTCAGAAAAAACAAAAATAGGTAATGGAGGAAAAGTACAATATAAAACGTAAAGGAACTAAAAAGTGAGATGTAAAGTTTCCCGAAGTAAAAGAGTATACTGGAAATAATCTGAATGCTATCCAAAAAGGCAAAAATATCTATGAAGGAAAGAACACATATGGTAAACATTTCCCTTGTTTTTGGTTTAGCCTTCTTGACCAAAATCTTCTGTAAACTCCTTTAATTTCAACAAGTCATGTTTATTGACTGTGGGTTTTGTATTAGATAGCGACCGTAACATATACAACATGGAAACAACTGGCTCCAAAAGTTTATCCCCAGGGACATCCATCCATGTCATTTCAATGGCACCAGGGTCACCTGGAGAGCAGGGTGTTAGCAGATCATCTATGATATAATTAGGATCAACTCTGGAAGGTCCACAAACCCTTTAAAATGAGTAGCTGACTATACTTTTCTAACTGGCTGCATAAGGGCATCACGTACAATAATACTTATATCTGCCCCTGAATAACCATCTGTTTTCCTCCCAAGTTCTTGGAAGTCTGCTTCTGTTAGACTGTTCTGAGTGGTTCCCAAGTGCAGTTTAAGCATTGCTGCTCAGGCATGGGCTTCAGGCAAAGGAATATAAATTCGTTTTTCAAATCTTTGCCTAATAGCGAAATCCAGAACCCAGGGTATATTTGTAGCTCCCAGAACCAAAATTCCATCATTGTCCACACCAACCCCTTGCATTTGAACTAGGAACTCTGTCTTAATTCTACAGGCTGCTTCACTTTCATTTTCACTTCTTGAACCACACAGAGAATCAATTTCATCAATGAAGATAAAGGAGGGCTTTTTTTTCTCTGGCAAGTTGAAATAAATTCTTAACCAGTTTTCACTTTCACCTAGCCACTTAGAAACAAGGTCTGAGGAAGATATTGAAAAAAATGTTGAGTTGTTTGCTTCTGTTGCTACAGCTTTGGCTAAATAGGACTTTCCTGTTCCAGGTGGCCCAAATAATAGGATTCCTCTCCAAGGCATTCTTGCCTGTAAAAAGATGAGGAAATTTAATAGGCGTATAACAGCCACTTCAAGTGCTTCTTTGGCGCCTTCAAGACCAGCAGCATCACTCCATTTTACCCTTGGTCGTTCAGTGACAATGGCACCTTGAAGTTGATTCTTTAGTTTCTTTTTTTCAGGACCATCAGATTCTCCTTCCCCATCACTCATTCCCTTCTCATCCGCTGGACTTGGATGTCCTCCCTTTACTGGTTTTTGAGGTTTCTTCTCTTTATTTTTCAGGTACTTCTTTAGTTTTTCTGCTCTATCAAGATATTCTGTGTACTTTGCTCTGATACTTTGCTTGGCTTTATCACCCTGTGCTTCATATTTAACCAAATGGAGAAAATACTGTACAGCATGTTGATACAGTTGAAGGGCTTCTTCATAGTTCCCAACTTTGTCTTCTTGTGCTACTTTGCTAGCAAGATCTATTGCTTTCTGGAGGTTGGGCGAAGTAGAAGCCATGGCAGAAAGCGTGGGTGGTTACTTGGGTGGGGAACAGGGGGCGAGGAGAGCCAACAGACCCAACGTTGGATCGCGCCTGGTATAACAGTCCCCAAACTGGGGAGGCTGGTGGCTCTCAAACCCCGAGTGGCGACCCCTCTTCTTGGACTTGCTCTAAAACAATCCACCGGCCACCAATCTGCCCGACCTTCCTCTCAAAACTTCCGTGTTTTGTATTTTTATATTGTCTGTTTTTTCTGCAATAGACATTCAATGTTATATAATAGCTCATCATAAAAGATGAGCTTTTCAAAAACCAAAAAATAAACTCTCTCACTTGCAGTGTGATTTGAATATCCATTATCTCTTGCTGCAAGCTCCATGAAAGCCGAGACCATGTTTCTGCACCTACAATCCTCACCATGCTCAACATTTAACAGATGTTCCATATATGCCAACTGAATTAAAACCAAATAAATAGGTACATTCATTTTACCACAAGACCTAAACCAAAGCACTTGTTCTAGCAACCTTCCTGGTATACGTGTGGTTTATTTTCTCACAAATTTGGAATTCTGAAGAAAGAATAAAGAAGAGGAAGAAGAGGAGGAGGAGAGGAATGCAGATACCATAGGCTTCTTTTTTTTTCTTTTCTTTTTCTTTCAGTTGGAGTCTCACTCTGTCGCCAAGGCTGGAGTGCAGTGGCATGCTCACGGCCACCGCAGCCTCAACCTGCTTGGCTCTGGTGATCCTTCTGCCTCAGCCTTCCAAGTAGTTGGAACTGTAGGCATGGGCCAGCATGCCCAGCTAATTTTTAAATTTATTGTAGAGATGGGGTCTTGCCAAGTTGCCCTGGCTGGTCTCGAAACTATGGGCTCAGGCGATCCTCTCATCTTGGCCTCCCAAAGTGCTGGAATTGTAGACGTGAGCTACTGCACTTGACCCACTATAGGCTTTTAAATAGCCCTGGCATATACTGTGACACTAACCAACTATAGTGATATTTAAGTTACTGTTAAGAATAAAACCACAGCATGGAGCAATACTATCAAACCCAGGAGAAAATTAAGCCAAAAGGCTGTGTACCAGGTGAATCAAACTGCCACATTTCATTTTATTCTTCTAATTAGTTAGTGTTTGCAAAGGCTTTAGAAGCAGATAAGTGCTATATTAAGTGTTAAGTAGTATTAATTAATAACATCAGTAAATTATGTAGACAAGTACTTATTGATTATATAAATGTCCTGAGTATAGTACTTGGAATCAGTGTTTGGATGTACTTCAAAAATTCTATACATTTATGAATTTTGTAAAGCTCTGGTTTCCAAATGAGTAAAGGTAATATTTGTATTTTCTAATTTACAAAATTTTAGAAATCACCTAACACTATAGTTCTTAATTCTACCAGATCCAATACCCCCCCCCCCCTTTTTTTGAGTTGAGTCTCACTCGGTTGCCCAGACTGGAGTGCAGTGGCTGCTCCCGGCCACCGCAGCCTCGCCTGCTGGGCTCCAGCGATCCTTCTGCCTCAGCCTTCCAAGTAGCCGGAATTACAGACATGCACTACCACGCCTGGCTGATTTTTTGATTTATTGTAGAGATGAGGTCTCGCTGCCCAGGCGGGTCTCGAACCCGCGGGCTCAGGCAATCCACTCACCTCAGCCTCCCAAAGGCGCAGGATTACAGGCTGAGCCACCGAGCCTGGCTCCAATACCCCTTTTATAATAAATATTTGGTCACATCCCTCTTCAGTATTCTGAAGTGAACTTCATGTATAAACTACCTGTATACAACATAGTTTAATATGTAAATACCCAGGCATGTCCAGGAAATTGTGAAATGCTTGCAATATTTAAAGAATCACTGCAAATGTGTCAGTTCCAGATGGTTACAAGGTGCTACATGAAAAATGCTATACCAAATGTGACACTTCCTTGGGGGCCTTGGTTTTCTGAAATGGTGAACAACTTCTCTTAAGTTCCAAACCAAATAAATTACAATATTCCTTTGATTTATTCTATAATTTCATTCCTGGAAAATTCAACACACTTGTATATTAACACTATATGGATATCCTATGCATTTATATGCAAAAGAGTGTTAGGTTCTAGGCTCAGATCATCATGACCAGTATTTTCATCTACAGGAATGTTGAGCAAGAGACCTGAAAGTCATGTGTCACTGTCCTACACAGCATCTCAGTCCTCAATGCCAGGAGCACTCCCCACCACCCCAATCATAACAAAACATTTTTCATTTTATTTAAGAGCTAAGTTCCAAAACAACACCATGACCCCTCTTGAGACTCATGAATCTAATTTTATATCCTTATATAAAAAGTGAGAATATTTTGCCCTCCCCCCAATATACCCCAAATTTACAGACTAAGTGTTGGCAGAGGCAACTCTAAAGTGTTTAGAGTTGGGGCAGATGAGCAATGCCTGTGCCAGTCATTGTCTTAGGTTCCTTGTGACATATGCTCATCTAACCTTCATGTCAGCACTGAATGAAGACCTCAATGTCCCCATTGGACAGTTGAGACTGAAGCACAGCTTCAGAATGACTGTGCGATGCAGTACAAGTGCGGACTATCCTTTAAGACAACAAGGGGGAAATGGAACCCATGGAACCCACCTATGTTATCAGGACATTAACCTAAAACCTACAACCATGCCAAGACAGTTTGTTAGCTTGTTGTTCAGACAAGCTAAGGTTTGTTTCCCACTTGGTCTCATCTTCTCCTTTCTTGTGTTTTTCCTGCAGACATTCATGCCCAGGAGAAGGCTGCTTTGGGTCCCTCTGGCCCTTCCCTAAGAGAGAGATCCCTGGTCACTAGATGAGTTCCAGAACCATCTGCTAAGGTGGTTGTAGCTCTCTTTCACCAGCTGACCTTCACCGCAACTCCTATTGCTCAAGATGAGTGGCTTCCTGGCCAAACTGGACCCCCGGCGTGTGCAGTGGGGGACTGCCTGGTATGCCCTGCACTCCAAGATCCTGCGCACCAAACCGGTGGAGTCCATGCTGGAGGGAACTGGGGCCACACCAGCACATGGCACCAAAC
This sequence comes from Carlito syrichta, assembly GCF_000164805.1. Classification (NCBI taxonomy): domain Eukaryota; kingdom Metazoa; phylum Chordata; class Mammalia; order Primates; family Tarsiidae; genus Carlito; species Carlito syrichta. The sequence continues at coordinate 76,964 of NW_007234010.1, read as the reverse complement.
TAGCCCAAGTGCTCACCACCATGGACCTCATCTCTCTTGGTGTTGGCAGCTGTGTGGGCACTGGCATGTATGTGGTGTCTGGCCTGGTGGCCAAGGAAATGGCAGGACCTGGTGTCATTGTGTCCTTCATCATTGCTGCTGTCGCATCCATATTATCAGGTAAGTGTCCTAGTGTGGGAAAATTTTGTGGCAAGGTGCTTGTCAGCCTGGTTACTTCTTACTCCACTCCTCTGAGTGTTTAGTGGTAGGATGTGTGAAGAGGCTGAGAAGTGGCTCATCATGCAATTTTTTTTCCTTGATTGCCAGGGAAATCAGGGCTAGATTTTCACTCAATTATGTTTGCTCCCTTTTCTTTGGTTTTTCAATACAAATAACTATATTGGTGCCCAGACATCTCCCAACTTCTCATTCCCTTTCATGTTCTAATGGCTGTATTTTTATTTTAACTCCTTCTTTCAATGAAAGATAGGTCAGGCCTTTTGGGGTGGAGGGGAGGATACAGCTAGGATATAAATAATAGACAAGAATAGGCAGAGTAGAAAATGACAGGTCAAATCTGACTGGGGTTTGATAGGCCTCAAATGTGCATTTTCCCCCTCTTCCCCAACCCACTTACCTAAAGGAGAAGGAAGCCAAGCTAGTAGATTTAAAGCCATCGTGAGAATCACAAAGCATTATCTGCCACAAGCAAGCACCTTAACAAATTTATATTCTACAAAGGCAGGCCAACTAATCCTTCTGCCTCCTTGAAAAAGAGTCAAAAAACTCATTTTGTAAAATAAGATGCTAGGACTTACATATTGATGCTTTGTGAAATGGCTCTCCAATTGCCTTTTCCCCTTTCCTCCACATCTTTTGTGTTTGATCCACAGTATCTTCTCAGAATTGCTAGAGTAGGTCAGTGGGCAACTTGAAAAAGAAAAACTTCCTGCTTCTTGGTGATTATGTTGCAAAGGCATGAGGCTTTCCCAGGTTTTAGGGTGGTAGATAATGTGGACCAACCCACGTACAGGCAGTGATATCTTGATCTCTTCAAATGCTTTAAGAGAAGTAGGAATTCTAATTTATGTTGGGAGTTCTGTGTACCAATACATATTGTCATAAGAAAAGCCCTGCATTAATATCATACATCCTGACTGAATAGTCTTCATCCATGTAGGAAGCAAAGACAAATTACAAATATGCAACCAAAAGTGTGCTGGTTTATAATTGACAGCTTTTTAATTTGATAAGAAAAATAAACTGAGTTTGTTAACCTCCTGCCATAACTTGTCTTTAATGTTGGTTTTACCATGATTACTTTTTCCTGAAGTCACCCTCTCATGTGCTAGAATATCCTAAAAATTGAGGTTTCTACAAAACAAGGAATTTTCCTACCTTATAGATGAAAATAAATTATTCACATGGATGAAATTTGTGAAAACTTGAGATTCTATCAACGTGATTGCCATTATTTCCAAACTTTTAAACCAAAAAAATTATTCACCATGAGTTTATAGATGTAAATGCGTTATCATTATGTTATCATAGAAAACGGAATAGTGATGGTAAGACAAAAAACAGACCTCCCAGAGAGGTCTGCATGGAGCAAATGCAAAGAGTACTGTCCATCTCAAAAAGATGACATAATTTTCTCTAGATTCCACCCTTTTTTGACTCAGTCCTCCAGACCATTGATGGTTCCTGTGAATGAATTACCTGGATCTTATCCCTAACATATACATTACATCTAGAAACCAGAACAAGGTTCAGTTACATTCTGAGAGCTTGCCCTATCACTGGTCATGGGCACTATGTAATTTAGACTTTCCCACCACTCAGATGGAAAGCCCAAGATTGGCCCAGCCAGTGTTGCACTGGAGCCAGCCCACAGCAACTGCCCAGAGCCCTGATTGTGCATACCTCTTTCCAACTTTACACTCAATGTTGTTAACTTGGAAACAGCTGTGGTAGGACTATATGTTTGTTGTTGCGGCCACTTATTGTTCAGAGAGTTCATTTACCAGCACATTTCTAGCCCACCTCCACCAAAGACCCTGGTATTACCCAGTAACTAGGGCCTTCACTGTTGTACCAGACACCATAAGAAAACAACCCGGACACTCCTGCAATCAGGATCCCTTCTCTCTACACTTTATGACTGACTCATCTACCCACTGAGGCCAGCAGGAATCCTTCTAGAGCCCTCAGCTAGACCAGGTCCAAAATAACTTGTGTCAATGTTAGCATAGTTATGGCAGGTTTCTTCAACCAGGCCTCTCACTGTTATGATCCTTGGTTGTGAAGGAAAGTCCCCCTCTATGGTCTTCTTTCCACTCCCATATCTTCATTTGCACATTGCCTCTCCCTTGACCAAACTTCCCACTGCTGCTTCATACTACAGTAATCCAACTCCCCTATCTATTCACCCATTCAAATACATAGTCCTTTTCTCCTTCTAGTCTTAATTAAAATGTGCCTTGCTTGAGAATGAGTCCAGTCTCCACTGTTGTGCATTTATCTCCAGCAATAATTGCTGCTTGGCTGCAAAAATGAAGTAAAAAGAAAATTGGGATTAACTAGATTTAGTTTTTCTCTAAGCAGAGGGAGAAAAAAGCAATGAGGTGAAGGTGTTTGCAAATGAAGAGTAAACTGTGCAGAACTACGTAATCTAGGCTGAATAAGGAAGGAAGTAAAAAACACAAGAATGATGATGACTCATTAAAAGTGGCACAATCAATGGAGATTGGAGATTTCAATGAGGCCAGGAAATAATTTGAATAAAATTACTGAGAAAGTGAGATGGAAGGCTAGGAAATGACAGTTGAAAAGTAGTATGTTTGAAATATAGATTCCAGAAATGGTATAGTAATTAATAGCATTCTGCCATTTTCAAGCTGTGAGACCTTGAGCAAGTTCTATAACTTCTCTGAGGTTCAGTTTCTCCACTTTGAAAATAATAATACCTACTTCATAGATTTGTTATGAAGACTAAATGAGATGCCTGTAAAATGCCTGGTATGTTGCCTAGCGCATAGCACTAAATATGTTGGTATCATTATTGTGTGCCAAAATAATAATATAGGTATTAGGTGCTGACCAGATTGCATAACATTTAAAAAGCATAATATATCTTTAAGATAGGTTTTATTATCTACAGTTTGACATATATGGAAACTGAAGTTTAAATGACAAAGCCTGGATTAAGATCTGCTATGCCAACAGTATCTCTCAACTCCATGAAATTAAATCACTTGGGAGTTTTGACTCTGTGATAATGGATTTAAGGAGTCAGTTTGACTGTTTATAATCATATATAGTAAAAGAATCATATATATCATCTGTTTTTGTATACATTTCTATGAGTTTTGACAGACACATACAATCAACCTTCAGCACAATCAAGATATAGACGAATACCATCACTCCCCAAATCATTGCTTCATGCTGCCTCTTTGCAGTTCACCCGCTCCTTTCACCCTAGCCCCTGGTAACCATTGATTTGTTTTCAGGTTCTATCATTTTGACTTACCCATAAATAGAATCACTCAACATATAACCTTTTGAGTTTGCTTTCTTTCACTTAGTAAGATGCATTTGGAAGTCATTCATGTTAATGTGTGTTTCAGAGGTTTGTTCCACTTTACTGCTGGGTAGTATCCCGTTATATGAATACACCAATTTGTTTATTCATTTGCCTGCGGAAGAACAACTGGGTTGCTTCCAGTCTATGGCCAATACAAATAAAATCATTGTAAATATTCACATACAGGCTTTTGTGTGAACACAAGTTGTGATTTCTCTTGAGTAAATAACTAGGCATTAAATTGGGGGTGAAATTGTTTGTTTTTGTGACAAGTGAATTTTTAACTTTATAATAAACTGTGAAATGTTTTTCCAAAGTTATTGTATTATTTTTCTATTCACACCAGCTATATATGAGAGTTCCAGCTGCTCCACACTCAGAATTGTCAAGTGTTGTTTGGTTTGTTTGTCTGTTTGCCATTGTAAAAGGTATGTAGTGATATTTCAACATGGTTTTAATTTGGATTTTTCTAATTACTAATTATGTTGAACATTTCTATGGTTTATTTGCCATCTAAATGTCTTTCTTGGTTAATTGTCTATTTAAATCTTTTGCCTATTTTAAAATTAAGTTCTTTGTTTTCTTGTAATTAAATTTTAAGAATTCTTTGTGTATTTTGGATACAGGTTCTTTATTAGATATGTATTTTTGCAAATGCTTTCTCCCAGTTTGAAACTTGTCTCTTAATTTTTTAAAAATTTCTGTTTATTTCTTTCTAAAACACTGATGCTCAGGCTCCATCCCCAGGGGTGGGTATTCCATTGCGCTGGGGATTGGTATGCTTTTGCAATTCTCCCAGAGAATTCCAATGTGGCACTAGTGTTGAAAACCGGGGTGTTACAGAAACTAGAACCTACCTTCTGCTGCAACCATGATCTACAACAAGACAAACATAGTGGAATCTTAAGAGATTTTCTTCACTTTGTGGCATAATTTCCCATGCTTTGCAAACCAGCTTACAGCATGAAAAAATCTGAAGATTGAGAGAGAGAGAGAGAGAGAGAGAGAGAGAGAGAGAGAGAGAAAGAGAACTGTTTTCTTTACAATTTGACAAGACCTGAAGTTGCATCAGCTTCCCAAGATCTTTCTACCAGTCCTGCCCAACATTATAATTGGCCACAGCCCTATCACAGGTGGAGGGAAACTTATCAGAGGAAGCAGCTTGTGCTTTGTCCAAAAGGTCTTATCTACTCTTTAATAGCTCAGTAGGCTGCAACCACACCCCATACTCATGTCAAACCTAAAAACCTTCTTATATATTGCAGATTATATAAACCAGATAGAGGAAATAGCTTTTTATTCTTTGTGGTTCCCACCTACAGCTTTATGGAGAGACTGAGGGGTGGAGGCAGGATAGTTTACAGAGGTTTTTTAATTTAGCTGGCCAGGAATGAAGCAAAGCAAAGCCACCATGCCAGCAACATTTGGCCCAAGTCCCAAAAGGCTCCTATGAACTTGTGGGGTAGAAGAGTGGCAAGTTTACTGTTTTAAAAAATATTTATGTTCAGTTTTCTTTTAATATTACTAAAATTGAATCCTCAACAGAATATAAGTCTGAATGACTCCTGAGCTCCTGTGCTTTCTACAATAGTCCTTTAAGCACATTTCTCAACTGTTTTTGGTAAGGATTAAATGAGAGCATGCATGTACAGTATCAGTTCCCTTAGGGAACATCCCCCAACCTTCTTTTCTTGACACAGCCTCCAGCCCCACTGATGGGTCAGCCTTTCTCTTTTAACCTCACTTTTTACTCTGCTCTCCAGCAAACCCTAAAACTCCTGTTTATATCTTCTCCAAGCATCTCTTCATCACCATCCAAGTTCACCCTGGTCATTCTCTAAAGCCTATCTTTTTCCAAACAAAATAATCCATCAAGATAATTCACTGTACACAGAGAGTTCTTAAAGGAGGAACTTGGGGACCATGTAAGAAGGGCTAGGTATTATTCTGTAGGCATTGAGAAGTTCAGTGACATGACCAGATGGGTACTTTAGTAACACAGTGTAGAGAGAATAAAGGTGGAAGACTGGTTATTTGAATACAGCATGAAACAGGCAAGAGATTATGAGGCCTATTCTCTGACAGTCGAAGTCAAAAGGAGATTTTGGATGAAGAGGAACTGAGCATGGTTAGATGAGAGATAGTGAGGGAGAGCGAGAAATGTTCTTTTTAGCCAAGAAAAGACATAATAAATGAGAATATTTTAAAATAATGTCATTAGAATAGTGGATTTTACATTCTGGTGACAGAAAGTAAAAGAAGACACAGAATTCTAGCAAAGAGGATCACCACAAAATACCACAAGGGACATTAAATTCATAAAGGTGTTTTCATGTAGCACCTCCTTCCCATCCTCACCAACCCAGTGGAGGGAGGGGTGACTTTAGTTCTACTCTCCAGGTAATGAGTCAGAAGCTCAGAAGTTAAAAAGAACTTCCTGAAAATTCCACAGCTATTTAGTGCCAAGCCAGAACAAAATCCAAGATTATAGGACTCGGAAGCTCATGCCCTTCTATTTCAGCAAGGTGTTTCTGAGATTTTTGATGCCAGAAAATCTTTCTCATTTGGTGTGGAAAAATGTGATCAATTCTCATTGACTGAGTCTAAAAGGCAATAAAGGGCCATCATACAGAGTAGTATTTTCTTAGAACCCTTAGTTTATGGTTTAGCATTAGAATTTAGATTTTGTCTGTGTGGCTCAGCCTGTAATCCTGCGCTTTGGGAGGCCGAGGTGAGTGGATTGCCTGAGCCCACGGGTTTGAGACCTACCTGGGCAACTTGGAGAGACCTCATCTCTACAATAAATCAAAAGAACTAGCCGGGTGTGGTAGTGCGTGCCTGTAGTTCCAGCTACTTGGAAGGCTGAGGTGGAAGGATCGCCGGAGCCCAGCAGGTCGAGGCTGCAGTGGCTGGGAGCGATCACTGCACTCCAGCCTGGGTGACAGAGTGAGACTCCAACTCAAAAAAAGAAAGAATTTAGAATTTGTGTTTCTTGCCATGCTCGTTTACTCTTTAGCACCTTCTGATCTATCGTCAGGCAAGTCCATTGTCATGGAATCCTTGGGGAGGTGGTAAGGAAGCAGAAGGCTGTTGAGCAGATGCCTTTCCACAGGCAATGTTCTGCAGGCCTTTACAAGACTCAAATGTAATCTTCTCATTCAGGTTGGATTTTCATGACCAAAGAAAGATTTCCATATAGATAGTCTGATGAGTTCCTGTTTCGTCTTTCAGAGCAATAAACCATTTTCCTTCCTCAAAATGAAACCAGACCTGAGTGGTGAACTAATAGGGTTGGTCATTTGTCACTCCTCTGTGATCCAAGATCACTCATTCAGTTCATAAACTTGGATTTATTTATTCCCCAAGACACTGCTAAGAATTGTCCTTTAAAACACTGGGGGTTGTGAGAGGCAGGAATATTGAGAGGGTGGGGAGGAAATGCAAAGTTGAACAAATGCATGCCAGTCCTTGAACCTCTGGAAGACTAGTTCTTCAAAATGTTGTCCAAATACATAGCCATATGTCAAAATGTTAGTAATGATAGCAGTTACTGCTGATGTTTATAAAGTCTCTAAGACTTATCTTAGCAAGCACTCAAGAAATGTTAACCTTTATTATTACTATTATTATTATTAGACAAATACTGTGCACCAGGCACTGTGAATACATCATCTCGCTTAATCCTCTCAACCTCCTTGCCAGGTAGATATTAATGTACACATTTTATGGCTCATAATAAAGCTAAACTCTTGAGGACTTTTGATGTATCTGGCACTAACTGAATACCATTTGCATAATCCTCCCAAGGGACCCTACAAAATAAGTGTCATTAGCATACCCATTGTGGACATAACAAAACTGAGATTCATAGAGGTTAGGCAACTTGTCCAGGCACAAAGTGGTTAACCACAAAGGCTGGGTCTACATATGATTCTTCCTGGTTCCAGGGACCATTGCCCCCAAGCTGTTTTATGTAGACACACACTCCCAAATTTACAAAATCTCTCTGAAGCGAAACAAGTGAATCAAGTAAATCAAGAAAACCCTCACTCTTTTGGGAGTCTCAAAAGAGTCTGTACCCTATCCTATTCTCTTGATTAGCAGAACACTTTTCCAGATCAAAACTTTTGTAAATCAGGTCATGAAAATGACTCCTAAGCTCAGCATCTTTCTGTCACCTCTCAGCAGAGAGGACAAAGGTGCTATGAAGTTCACGTAGCTCTTCTATGTAGGACTAGATTGGCAGCACTGTAGGAAGGATGTCAGCTACCAGTTCAAAGAAGATAAGCACATTTTAATAAAAATCTGCAAGTTTCTCAAGCTGTTGATGGAGAAAATGAGTTTCCTTCAGCAAAGCCAGTAAGACCAGGGCTTCTTTTATACCTTCTGTGGTATCTGGTAGCATGGACAGTGATTACCAAGTATGCCTAGTGTGGCTGTGGGGGAGAATGACCACCTTCTCAGCACTCTGCATGGCAAGAGATGCTGCAGAATGCAGGAAGGAACTCTGAGATGAAGGACTTGACACTGATATGAAGAAACAAGACACGCACCTGTGAAACAATTATGAGTGCTGCAAGAGACAACCAGTCCTGGATTAAATGTTGCGACACTTGAGGTCTCGTTCCACTGTGTGCCTCAGCAGTCTGGGGCCCTTGAGTAAGTCATTCACGTCTCTGACTTTGGTTTCCTCCTCTGTAAAATTAAGAGTTCAAAATAGATTGCTTACAATAAGAGTTAGGACAAAAAATAACCAAGGGAGGGGAAAAATTTGTAAAGAAAGACCTATTGTCTTAACTCTCCCACCACACACACACACACACACACACACACACACACACACTCCAACTTCATCTAGCACCTTGGAGCAAGATGCAATTAGCCCTTGTAGCTTCAGTTCAAGCTTTGTTCTCTCATCTACTCTTTGGGTGGCTTAGGAAATAGATTTAACCTAGAGCTTCCCAAACAGGTGGCTGAAAGTTACAGGTGTGTCAAGGTATGGATCCCTTAGTCCTCACCTCCCCAGGCTGGTCACTTTTGTCCACGAGAGCCTCACCCTTTTACAGATTATCTCTATCTCTTATCCATACAAATATCCTTTTCTAGGTGTGTTATGTGAAATGGAAAAGGTGGAAGTCTGGATAACCTGTCAAGATCTTGCATTCATCATAAATGGAAATAATAGTAGTTTCTGCATCATAACCATTTCATGAAGATTAAGATTCTGTATGTCAAGCGCTTACTATAGATCTTGCACATCGTAAATGTTCAGTAATATTTTCTCTTAGTATCATTACTACCACTATTATTGGTTGGTCTCCAACTTAACAAGGCTGGGTTCTTTCTTAATGCAAATAAGCAGCCCTTCGTTCTGATTCAGAATCCCCTCAGTCCACACCTAGCAAAAAGACCCACTTGGCCTGACTCTTACTCTCCTGCTTAACCTCGTGTACAGAACATACTTTTGACTCTGAAGGTATCAACCAAGAGGAATTCTTTTCTCTAGAGGAGTAGACCCCTTTAAAAAGTCTGTGCTTCAAAACCCACAGATAGGCTATGCTTCAAAAAGCAAGTAAATAAATACATATAACAATGGCAAGTTGTGATATAAAGGAAAATAAACAGGGCACCATGACAAAGTACTCTTTCTGAAGATGTGATATTTAAGTAGCCTCAACTCTGTGCACTGAAATAGTTGCTAGAGATGCAGAGATAAGTAAGGCATGGTACCTATCGACGGCCATGAAATAAACAAACACCTGAGACAGAATTGTTGACGGAAACTCAAGGGCAGTTAGGCCAAGCACCTCCCTGCCCTCAGAGGCCTAAACAAGGCAGACTTTGTGCATGGAATCTAATTAGCTGACCATAACAGCTCAAGAGCTTTGCATGGGTGGGACCGTCTGATTTGAACATTCTGGACCACTCTTTATATCGCTGCTTCTCAGAGGCTGGTGCTAAGGAGCCATGGCTGCCCAAGGGAAACCAAGTGTCCCTGGCACTTGCCCTGGCAAGAGGATAAGATTACCCAAACAAGAGGTGTAAGGAGAGAGAAGAGCTGAAGGAAGAACTCTGTTAAATGGCTACACACAAGTGGAGATGGATAAATAAGAAACAACAACAGAGAAGGAAAAGAAGAGTGCAGAGAAGCAGAACTGAAGGGAGGCAGACTTTTGCACACAAAATGAAACAGACACGAGCATTTGCATCAGGAGCTGCAGGGACACTGAGAAATGGCCTTTCTGTAGACAGCTTGTGGCTGAAGATGGCTATGTCTGGGGTACAGTGGAAGCAAACGCCACAATGCAAAGCATAGTCACGAGACTATAAGACCCACAGAAAAGAGACTGTATACAGAGGGAGTAGCAAGCAATGGAATGGATCCATTATTTAACAGCCCGAAGAATGCATGCATCCTAGACGCATTTGCCTGTGTTTCATTAAGAGCCATGGGTGTGTGTGTATGTGAAAAGCATTGATTTACTAACATGCATCACAAACACTTCACGTTATACCTCACCCTGTTCTTTTTCATAGATTTGGCCCCAAAAGCCCCTTGCAAAATAGTTTAAAATACATATGTATAATGCATGTACATATATATGCATATACACACACAAATATATCTGCAGATCCTATTAACTCTTTGCGCGTTTCCTACTTTGTAATAAATACAACAATAGCCCTTGGTTATATTTATTTATCTTGACACTTCGTTTATAAACGTCCGGTTTCAAATTTCTTAGACTTTCAAAGAAAATAACTAACGTTAAATTTCTCCTGCATGTGAAACACAGATACAGATGTCTGCTCCTTTTAAAACATTTCTCAGTCTGTTTTAATGATGACAGTGTTCATATGGCTAACTGCTATAAACCCAGTCAAGAGCACTTGAAGTTCTTCCTTGGCGGGAAGGCCTCTTTCAAGAAGCTGCCAACGCATACAAGGGAGTCTCTGTTCCATTCACTGACGGTCTCTTGCACAAATTTAGCTAAAAACCCACTGCAGTTGAATTCCCTAGGGGTTGCCTAGCTGGAAAGATTTCATCAAGACCATCCAGATGAGACTCCTAGGAAGAACAGCAATCCCCAATTCTTGCCAGATAGGCAAAGAAGATAGGCTAGCTTTTTATCCTCACAGTCCAGCAGGTGACCACACTCACTCTTTAAAATTCAAGTTTGATACTTCTGCCATATAGAAGGGGAAGGCCAATCCTTCTAGAGTTCCGAGAGGTGAGGGAGTAGAAAGCAGGAGGGGAAAGGAGGGAGGTGAAAGTGGTAGAAGTGTGTATCACAGGAGGGGGCTGGGGGTAGAAGTTGGAAGTGTAACCAAATCTCCATACCCCAAAGATTCTGACCAAGTAAATTCTAAATCCTGTTCTCTGGCCCTGCTCTTCGCCTCCCTACCTGTTGGCCCACCTTAGGAAAAGTCGTGATGGTATCCCTGTCATCTGGGGTCTCCCATGTCTTTGGGAAGGCCCTCCTCAGAGAGAGGGTCCAAACGCAGGACAGATTTGCTATATCTTACCTTGCCCGAGCATCTGCTTGGAATGCACTCCCTCTCAGTAGATCCCCAATCCCACCTGCTCCTCACTGGGGCTGAGAGGCCGCTTAGGGCTCAGGCAGGTCCTTTGGGCATTCACGTGGAATTCTGTTCATTATATTCTCAGGGCAATGGGATGGCGGCCCAGTTATCTCTGTCAGTGCCTCTTTCATCTGCTTTAGAAATGAGGCACTGCCTACTTCCTGAGAATTATGAAATATTTGGGTGAGAGAGAATTGCTGGCTGTCATTTCAGGTCCCACTCTCTTTTCCCATTCTGCGCAAAAGCTTTTTAGCCCAGTTATCAGAGTCCCCTGTTGAGGGGCAGTAGGTCTCATAAAGAGGTTCAGCAAGAAAAAGGGATTTTCTCTTCATTCTTACAATTTCCAATTGGAGTTGTGGAATAGAACAAGAAGTTACTAGATTAAAGAATTATAACCTAGGAAGAAACTTTTCCAGTTTCTGTTTTAGTACAATGAGCACAAAAAGAGCTTGGTCTAGACTCGGGATAATTTTTAGTCTTCCTGCCAATCCTGAGTCTCTAAAACTATCAGCTGACAATACCTGCTTCCAATCTCTTTTCTCCCACCTCTGAGACAAAGGCTCCTGTATAAATATTCCAGAGGCTATTGCTAACTAAAGTTCTCTGAGATTCCTTTTCCTTGACAGTAAAAAATCGCTCACACTGAAGTAGTGCTGACTGTATGCTGGGAACTGTACATGTGTCCTTTGAAGACCCATAACAACCTGTACAGTAGAGAGCACCATTACTGTTTTCCAGGGAGGGAAACTAAGACTCAGTGTGTTGGATGACAGACTCAAGGCCACAGTAATAATTTGAGTTGTCCTCTATAAAGCACTTACTGTGCCAGCACTTACTGGGCAAAGTGGTCTGTGTGCACCACATTATTTAATTGTCATAAGTACTCTCTGGATCTTCTTCCAGAGGCTGTGTGGATTCTGTGACCCCTCACTCCCTCTCCTAAAGTAGTGAGAAACTGCTGGCCTCGACATTCCTTTGCAGCTTACGCAAGCATCATATGAGAAACCATGTATATTGAGCCTGGCACAGGTAGATACCAAATTCATGTGTCTTTGCCTTTCCCTTCTGTAACGTCTTTTCCCCTCCAAAATGGCCTCTGGTTTTGATGGAGCCTACTCACATTCAAATATTAGGAGCAGAGCAAAGAGCAGTTCTAGCTCACCTGTCATCTCAGCAATGAGAAAGGACTAATCTGGACTGGGAGATTAACTAGGTTAATTAGATTAACTAGATTAATTAGCTAACCCTGTTTGATTCTTCAGTTGAAAGCAATGACATGCCCTCATCATTATCATCATCATTATTATTAACATTATCATCATCATCTGATAAAGCAATTTAAGTAAAATAATTTACTTAATGATGGCTATTAACAATGGCATGGCCAGGCAATATAATGCTTGAATCCATCATATTACAGAACCTGAACCTCCAATTGTATCACTAAAATGTTTTTCTAGAGGGAGATCAACAGGAGAAGTAAACAGATAGGCTAGTGATATTTTGTCAGCAAATTATTAAACTTTCTTGACCTGTTTTAGGGGTCACTTCTCTGACTGTAAGAACAGCTTCTTTTTCTTCCTGTTTACATGTTGATATATTGGTGCTGTGGTTTGGGGAACTTGAGAGTTCCCTGTTCCCTACCCATCTTTAATTGGAGCCCTGCCAGGTTCAATAACTAATGGTGTAATAACACCCTGATTAATGGTGCAGCCCGTGCTCTAGACACAGGCAGTTACTGTCCACCTGGGGCCTGCTTGAGCAGAGAAATCTTAAGTCTCTTGAAACAGGTGTTCCCAGACAAATTGCTTCTCCTCCAGACACATTCATAAAAATAGCCTGGGCTTCCCCGACAGGTGGTAGAATGACTGGGGTTGCTCAAGTAAAAAAGACAGCAGCAGTAGGTGAGAGGGAGAGAGTGCCTGACAGATCATTCCCTGAAAAAGAAACCCACAATTTTCTTTGTTGACCAAGAGCATTGAGAAGGGGACATTAGTGCAGGCTCACTGGTCCAGCCACATATAACAGGAGGCAGATAGATGCTTCTTCCTCAGGATCCAGCAATCTGCTTCTCAGTGGGGACAGTAGTGATGAGGACACTGCATTACCCACCATCTGGAATTCAATGTCACAGAGAAAACAAACATTTCTGAGACAGTTCAATTCCATTTCTTTCTGAGGTCCTGTGACTTCTTCCTTTACCCCACTCCCAACCTATGTTTAAGGAAGCCATGGCAATATATACAACGTCTTGGCCCTGCTGTGAATTTATAAAAGGAATACAGACGTTTTAAGAAAACTAAGAAAATGAGAAGGAAGTGGGTAACAACCATCTCAACAAAATACTATATTTGGTGAGAACTTTCTCAAAGACATGTTTGGGCCTCCGTGGTAAAGTACACTAGAGTAGCCCAATGGCTGATTCCATCTTGTGTCTGGGAAATGGCAGATAATTGACATTTGGGAAGAACTGACCTTGTGGATGAGGAATCACTGACTTCATCCGTTGTCTAGGCCAGCCCACCCCAACCTACCTATCTCCAATATGAAGTATAATGTATGTCCAAAACACCTAACAGGGCTTGACATCTGCAACCCATGGCTCACCCCGGGGGAGCCTGATCGACCCTCTGAGCAACATTCAAGTTGTTGCCAATCCCCGAGGTCTGAACAAAACTGCAAAGTCAACAAAGCATTTTCTCAGACCTCTTCTCCACTCCCTCTCATGTTTTTTGATGCCCTTTTCCCCTTAGGACAGTCCTTCTAGCTGGTTGGTTTCTGGTCTGTTTTCTTCATGAGACTATAAGACTCACAGAAAAGAGACTGTATGTGAAAAATTATACCTCATAAATGTTTTGGACAAATAAACGAGTGAATGGGAAAGCTAACGGGAGACCTCAGTTCCAGTTCCAGCTCTGTCATTCATTGAATATGCAACTTCAGGTCTGGGACTCAGTTGCATCATCTATAAAATAAAGAAACCAAGATGAGCAGTTGACTCTACTTTCCACCCACATGTCTGGTACAGCCTTGTGGGTCCACAGAGCAGGGTGAGGGCTTCGGGAGGTAGGCTTGAAGGAGAGCCTGAGCAGACCATTCTCAGGGCTCCCAGTCCCTTACACAAAGTCACCCTGCTTTTACTTATGCAGGTCTTAGACTCTCAGATAAGATTTTGTGTGAAAAAAAGGTTCTACAATGAAGAAGAGGCTTTAAAATCACAGAAGTCGAGGAACTGTTCCATCCCTTTCAGCTAAATTCCACTGATCTGTGTAAAGGCCCTTCCACTCAACCACGTGATCCCAGCCTATCTCTGCAGATGCATCTTCTGCAGTCCCCAAAGTAGCCTGCATGTGTCATTTCGATTGTGCCCTTTTATCTGCCTGAAACCACCCTCTCCACCATTTTTTTGGACTGGCAAAGTGCACCTCACCCTCCAAAATGCAGTTCAAAAGCCTCCCCCTCCACCCAGCCTTCCTCTTCCATAGCAACCAAAGAACCTGCTCCCTAAGGACCACACTTGTCCCACTGGGTGAACATTGGGCTCATGGAATCAGCTGCTTACTAAAATCTCTTGCCCGATTGGAATATAAATGCTTCAAGGTAAGAAAATTTGACTTACTGTTTGTGTCTCTGGCATTCACCACAGTGCCTTATTTAGAGGCACTTAACAATGTCTGTTGAATAAAGGAAGAAAATTAGGAAATCAGAAGTTATTTAGGAAATTGCTAAATTAGTTGATAAGCAGGTTAGGGAATTAGTAAAAAATAAGGTAAGCTACATTTAATGGAAAAAACTTTATCTGAGTAGAGAGCAATTGGCATTCAAGTGTGAGTATCCACTAAATTTAATCCTTCCAGGTGAAAGTACACTTATTTAAAAGTACTTATTTATCTAACCATCTTCTTTAGTGGAGGGTGGTGGGAGATATATTTCTTATGTGGAGAAGCCCTTCTCCACCTTTTGAGTTCTTTCTCTTTTACACCCTCTTGGGATCAAGAATCTGCCTGCTGGTTCTAAAAGGGAAATAGGGAACCTGGGTAGGCTATGAGTGATGTGATGAAATTAGAGGAAGGGGAATATGTAATAAATATTTTTGCTGTTGGGCAGCATTGTCTTAAGCACAGCTTAGAAAGTTCAACATGGCATGTAGACGCTCTGCAAACACTGAATCTAAGGTTGGCTCTGTATTTCTATATACAATACAGCCATAGACTCTCTGATTTGGAACAAAATTCATATTAAAAAGGACCATATGTTTTTGAACCTCAAATAACATGTCATCTGGGATATACAAGAAGGAATTAACAAAGAACATGTCAAATAAATAATCTCCTGATATCTCGTCCCAACCCTCTTCAATGTGTAAGTCTTCTCTAAGCGAAATTGCTTTTAAGCTAGCAATTTGTCAGTTTAACTGCAAATAGTTCTTGGTATAGAAATAAAACGAAACACTAGGAATAGGGAAAAATGTAAATAGGACTATGTTTATAATATACTTATATGATGGGTATCAGAGTTGAAGGCTATGAAGACTCACTCCTATCCCCTCTAGTCCCTCTGTTCCCATCTCTGACCAACTCAAATAGTAACATTTCCAACATGTGACCTGCATCATGTGGTTACTCACTCAGGGCTGCCAGCACTCAAACATGGTGTTTTATATTGATTTTCTTCAGCTATATCAACATGTACTTTTGGTCTCTTTCTTTCCAATCACTTGATGGGTAGCCACAAAAGGCAAAATCACTTTGATAACAGCATAAGACAAATATGATTAAGAAGGTAACTCTGGGACAATAATTTTTACAAATGTATTACCAAATTAAGTAAAAAATAATTGTACATATTGTACATTGGTCTTTTATTTATAATAGTAACTCTTGGGCCAGGTATGGTGGCTTATGCCTGTAATCCCAGCACTTTGGGAGATCAAGGTGGGAGGATCACTTGAGCCCAGTAGTTTAAGACCAGTCTGGGCAACACATAAGACCCCATCCCAATTTCAAAAAAAAAAAAAAAATAATAGTAATTCTCCACCTCATATACTCAAACCAACTTTTGGAAATAGATGTTTTGAAATGCTTCCTTTACTATTATGCAATGAAAACCAGAGGTAATCTTACCTCCCCACACACTTAATTTTCTTTAAAAATATGCCCTGAATATAAAAGATACATGAAAGGAAAGCAATTTCTAATAAAAACAATATTTATTTACTTATTTATTTTTACAGTGATTTTTCTGTTGAAGTTCTTTTTTTTATAATCGATATTTTTTATTATGATATTGTGGGGTACAGTTAAGGGTTAGGTATACAAATATGCTCCATTCAGACACCCTTGTTGATAAAAGGTATCTCCCCAGATGTTTACTACCATTAATCCCATCTCCCTTTCCCTCCCCCCATAGTTTCCCACCACTATCAGTCATTTTCTTATGGTAATATGTTGGGTGATCAAGGTCCACTATATGAGTGAGAATATGTGATACTCAGATCTTTGTTTCTGTGAGAGGTCACTCAGTATTATAGACTCTAGTTCCATTCAGGTTGCTGTGAAATTCATGTTTTGTTCTTTTTTATGGCTGCGTAGTATTCCATCGTGTATATGTACCACATTTTTAAAATCCAGTCCTCTTTTGATGGGCAGCATGGTTGCTTCCAGGTTCTTGCTATTGTGAACAATGCTGTGATAAATATTCGTGTGCAGGTATCTTTTTGATAGAGTGATTTGAGTTCTTCAGGGTATAGTCCCAGTAGGGGGATTGTGGGGTCATATGGGAGGTTGATATTTAGAGCTTTTAGGAATTGCCACACTGCTCTCCACAGAGGTTGCACTAGTTTACACTCCCACCAACAGTGTAGAAGTGTTCCCCTTTTGCCACACTCTCTCCAGCAACTGTTATTTTTTGAGTTATTGATAATGGCCATTCTGACTAGAGTTAGGTGGTATCTCAGTGTGGTTTTGATTTGCATCTCCCTGATGATTAGTGAGGTTGAAAATTTCTTCATGTGTCGGCTGCTCAGATGTCTTCCTTTGTGAAGTGTCTGTTCATATCTTTTGTCCATTTTATAATGGGGTTGTTTGTTTTTTTTTCTTTTCAGCATGTTTGAGTTCCTTGTAGATCCAAGATGTTAAACACTTGTCAGACCTGGAGTTGGCAAATACTTTTTCCCTGTCTGTAGGCTGTCTACCTGCTCTCTTGATGGTTTCTTTGGCTTTGCAGAAGCTTGTCAGTTTAATGAGGTCCCACCTGTCTATCTTATCTCTTATAGACTGTGGGTTTCGGGGTTGTTCAGGAATTGGATGCCAGTTCCAATTTCAATGAGTGTATGTCCTTCATTTTCTAAGATTCTTATGGTTTTACATTTAGGTCTCTGATCCATTTGGAGTTAATTTTTGTGTATGGGGATAGATAGGGGTCCTGTTTCAATCTTCTGCATGTGGTCAGCCAGTTTTCCCAGCACCATTACTGAATAGGTTCTCCTCTCCCAGTGGA